>NC_029792.2:11543649-11567076 GCF_000816755.2 Arachis ipaensis
TAAGTTATTTGAAAAATTTATATTTACTTAAAATTACTTGTATAAATTAATTAATTGTTTGTATTAGTAAGTTAAAAGTAATAATTTATGATTTTTTTTTGTAGTGTAACTTCTGATTGCAAGAATAAACTTTTCTTTAAAAAAAATTGTAATTAGTTAGATAAATATTATCAACTATAGTTATTCATATACAAAAACACATTAATAATATCAATATATATGAATACAATTGGAGAAAAAACAAAGTTGTATTTATATTTATAACTATAGATAAAATTGATGGATATTATTAGGGTATAATTAGGATCAATTAGATCAATTAACATTATTTAGCATATCTAAATATTTATTATAGGATATTACGTTTTTATTATTTCGATTCTCTTAGCACTTATAAATACCTTTCTATATTGTATCATTCTCAACAACCTGAATAATACATTCTTCAGATTGCTCTCTTGTTTCTAACATGGTATTAAAAACATAGGTTTTTTTTCCATGAATATTCGTTCATAGCCCCTTTGTTTTTCTCTTCTAGCAGTATTTTTTGCCCTCGTTTTTTGATATTTTCTCGAAGTTTTGGTTCGTCACCGCCGCCACCAGTGTGCTCCTCTCGTTGTCATGATTCCAACGCCTCCAGACTCGTCGCCAGCCGCCGCGAAACGCACCCTCACGTACTACCTGAAGATCGGTGTCCGCTTCAGGTTCTCCTCTCTCTAAACGCCCCCAGGATCAACGGCACTTAGCGTGCCACGTGTCGAAGCCATCAAAGCACGCAGACCCGCTTCATCCTGCGTAGAACCCGATCGGGCCTGCCTCTCTGACCCTCGTGCCACCTCCCTTTCCGCGTCAGCGCTGATTGATGCGAGGAAATTGTCGATAAAGAATTTCACAAAAATAATCGCGTTGCAAGTATTGTTCTAAACCAACAATGAATCCTCAAATCAAATTTAATTTATTTATCACAAATACAAACCCAATAAAAGTAAACCGAAGTATTCAAACCTCGGGTCGTCTCTCAAGGAATCGATAGAAGTATATTTATTATTGGTTATGATGTTCTTCTTTTTGGAGTTTTGAAATAGGAGACAAGAAATTTAAATAACGAGAAAATAAACTAATAATTAAGTAAGCTCTTAGCAAAGAAAGAGAATTAGAATTCATATCCTCATTATCATTGTCAATTGTAATGGTAATTGCCTTTTTCTTTCATTTAGTTAGCCTCTAACAATGAAGAAAAGTCAAGTGAGCGAAATTAACTTAAGTTCACAAGTTCTAATAAAAAACTAGATTTAGTGAAGTCTAAGCCAACTAGCAATTTTCAATCACCAATCAACAAAAGAGTTTTGATAACTCAAGAGTCTCTAATTGATCAATCCAAGTTAAGAATATAAAAGTCTAAATTAAAATCCACCCAAGCATTTCATCAAACACTTGAAAGGTACAAAATAAAAGCATACAAAAATAATAAGAGAATGTAAAATCTAAGACTAACCAAAGCAAAGAAATAACAATAACAAAGCAATTGAATAATAAGAACCATGAAACACAAATTGCATTAAAAAGAAAATTGAATCTAATGTGAAGATTTCATAAACTAAATTGAGAAAATAAAGAAATCAACAAGGGAAATAAATAACTAAAGTGCTAGAACAAATAAAAGTATAAGGAACCTAAATTAAAGTAAGGTAGAAATCTGAAACTTGGAAGGAACAAGACTAAAAACCCTAAAACCTAAAGAGAGGAGAAAACCTCTCTCTCTCTAGAAAACTACATCTAAAACCTAACTAATGTGAATAATGAGAAGTGAATGAATGATTGATTCCCCCACTTTGCAGCCTCTAATCTGTGTTTTCGGGCTTGGAACTGGGCCAAAAATAGTTCAGAAATCGCCCCCAGCGAGTTCTTAAGTGCAGCACGTGACGCTCTGTCCCAGTACGAATTTAGCATAATTGGAGAATGGGCATTGATGCGTACGCGTTGGTCACCCGTACGCGTGACAGCCCACCCCTCCTTTTTTTTAAATAAACTAACAAGCTACCAAAGTAATGCCAGACTTCATTAAATAAGTAAAACCACAACTTAAATCAAATAAACCCAACTAAAATTGAAAATTCAACTTATTACCAATATAAATAAAAGAGAAAAAAGGAAGAATTTACCATGGTGGGGTGTCTCCCACCTAGCACTTTTAGTTAAAGTCCTTAAGTTGGACATTTGGTGAGCTCCTTGTCATGGTGGCTTGTGCTTGAACTTATCTTGAAACTTCCACCAATGCTTGGACTTCCAATTAGGTCCAACATTTCCAAGTGAATTCACCAAGTCTTGATGGAGTTCTTCACAAGCTTTGAGCTCCCAAAGTTGATCATCTTGTATGCTGGGATCCCAAATTTTATTTTCTACACCCATCTTTAAGTTGATCATCATTGTTCCAACCGGGTGGCAAGCAATCCGAATTCTCAATGAGGTACCAAACTCTTCTCTTAGCTCTAACCAATTGATCACTAGTCCCACCCTTGCATCTAGCTCTTGAAATCTCAACCTTGATGAGTATTGATTTGCAACTCCAAACACTAAACATCTTTCTCTTACGCTTCATTCCACAAAACCTCCTAAGTTGGCCATCCGTTTCAAGCATACCATACTCAAGTGGAATAATAAAGCTAATAGAGATAAGTTTTACCCACTCAAATAAAGGAGTAGATGGCAACCGAGGTAGAGAAGTCTCCAACGATCTTGACAAAGCATATTCAACTCCCGTCCACCCTTTTCGAAGGACTTCTACCTTTTGAAAAGATTATTCACTTTCAAGCTTTTCCTCACCGGATTCATTCAACTCTTCTCCGTCACTCAAATCATAACTATGAGGTTGAGAGAGATCTACCTCAATGTTGCTTTCAGTTTCATCGGGAAAAGGCTCTTCTAACTCAAGGATTTCACTTGTGGATGCAAATTCATTGCTAGGAGGGCTTGATTCATGATCATCATCACAAAGAGAACTTGCTTCTTGATCTATTCCGTCTAATTCTTCATAGGGAATATGCCTTGGAGGTTGTGCACTAGCCTCTTCAACATCAAATTCAAGCTTCTTGGAGGAATACTCTACAACTCTAGATTTCCATGGAGGTTCAGCATCTCCTAAGTCTTCAACTACTTCCTCCTCTTCAACTATTACGGCTTCCTCCAATTGTTCCAATACAAAGTCACATTCCTCATTTTTCACCGGAGTTTCTAACTTCTCCTTCATGCTACGCTCTTTATTAGATTCTCCACATGCGGCCATGCGGGTACTTTGAGTGTTGAGGCGCAGTGAAGCTAGATTACCTACTACCTCGGTCAAGGTAGCTATGAACTCTAGTGTCGTCCTTTGCATCTCTCTTTGCTCTTGAAGAAGAAAATCAAGAGTATCATCCATTGGAGATTGGAGTGGATATGAAGGTTCATCGGTTGGGAGGAAAGGTTCATGATAAGAGAATGGTTCATCATGATAAGGATATGGCGGTTCAACACTCTCCATCTTTTCCATTTGTTGCACAACACATTCATCCATTTTGGCAATGTTAGCCATGAGAGCTTCGTGTGCTTTTCAGCTTTTCTCTCGCTCCATTTGATGGATGGTTGCTTGAAGTCGATCTATTGCTTCCTTAAAATGATCCCGTGGCTCTTGTTCCGCTTGGCTAACATAATTAGGATCATATTGCTCTTGGATTGATGGATATGGACATGGTGTATATGGAGGTGGTAGTTCTTGGGAGTAATTATGTTAGAATTGGGGAGGCTCTATGTATGGTTCATACGGCTCATAAGGTGGTTGGTATGGTGGATATGGGTTAGGATCAGAGGGAGGTGTTTGGTGGTACGGGACTTGTGAGTATGGTGATTCAAAACTATGTTGAAGAGAGGGTTCATAGGTGTATGATGGTGGTTGTTGATTGTCACAAAGAGGTCCACCATAACCATTGTCTTCGTATGCATCATGGAATGGCTCTTGCTCGTAGTACATTGGAGGATGTTGTTGCCAAGATGGTTGATCAAATTCTTGTGGCTCCTCCCATCTTTAATTGTCCCATCCTTGATGCATATTCTCATTGTAGCTTTCATTCCCTACAACATAATTGTAACCAAACTCTTAGCCAAAGGGGTGAGAATTCATAGTAACGAGAGAAAAAAAAACAAAAACTAATAAGAAATAATAAAAATAAACTCCTAAAACTAGAAACAACTAACAAAGAAACAAAAAGGCAAACATATTCACAATATTCACAATAACCAATAATAAGGCACACATTTGCGATTCCCCGGCAATGGTGCCAAAAATTGATGCAAGGAAATTGTCGGTAAAGAATTTCACAAAAATAATCGCGTTGCAAGTATAGTTCTAAACCAACAATGAATCCTCAAATCAAATTTAATTTGTTTGTCACAAATACAAACCCAATAAAAGTAAACTGAAGTATTCAAATCTCGGGTCATCTCTCAAGAAATCGCATGGAAGTGTATTTATTATTGGTTATGATGTTCTTCTTTTTGGGGTTTTGAAATAGGAGACAAGAAATTTAAATAACGAGAAAATAAACTAATAATTAAGTAAGCTCTTAGCAAAGAAAGAGAATTATAATTCCTATCCTCATTATCATTGTTAATTGTAATGGTAATTGCCTTTTGCTTTCACTTAGTTAACCTCTAACAATGAAGAAAAGTCAAGTGAGCGAAATCAACTTAAGTTCCCAAGTTCTAATCAAAGACTAGATTTAGTGAAGCCTAAGCCAACTAGCAATTTTCAATCACCAATCAACAAAAGAGTTTTGATAACTCAAGAGTCTCTAATTGATCAATCCAAGTTAAGAACATAAAAATCTAAATTAAAATCCACCCAAGTATTTCATCAAACACTTGGAAGGTACAAAATAAAAGCATAGAAAAGTAATAAGAGAATGTAAAATCTAAGACTAACCAAAGCAAAGAAATAACAATAACAAAGCAATTGAATAATAAGAACCATGAAACACAAATTGCATTAAAAAGAAAATTGAATCTAACATGAAGATTTCATAAACTAAATTGGGAAAATAAAGAAATCAACAAGGGAAATAAATAACTAAAGTGCTAGAACAAATAAAAGTAGAAGGAACCTAAATTAAAGTAAGGTAGAAATCTGAAACTTGGAAGGAACAAGACTAAAAACCTTAAAACCTAGAGAGAGGAGAGAACCTCTCTCTCTAGAAAACTACATCTAAAACCTAACTAATGTGAATAATGAGAAGTGAATGAATGATTGATTCCCCCACTCTGCAGCCTCTAATCTGTGTTTTCGGGCTTGGAACTGGGCCAAAAACAGCCCAGAAATCGCCCCTAGCGAGTTCTGTTAAGTGCAGCACGTGACGCTCTGTCCCAGCACGAATTTAGCATAATTGGAGAATGGGCGTTGACGCGTACGCGTTGGTCACCCGTACGCGTGACAGTCCCCCCTCCCCCCCTTTTTTTAAATAAACTAACAAGCTACCAAAGTAATGCCAGACTTCATTAAATAAGTAAAACCACAACTTAAATAAAATAAACCCAACTAAAATTGAAAATTCAACTTATTACCAATATAAATAAAAGAGAAAAAAAAGGAAGAATTTACCATGGTGGGGTGTCTCCCACCTAGCACTTTTAGTTAAAATCCTTAAGTTGGACATTTGGTGAGCTCCTTGTCATGGTGGCTTGTGCTTGAACTCATCTTGAAACTTCCACCAATGCTTGGACTTCCAATTAGCTCCAACATTTCCAAGTGAATTCACCAAGCCTTGATAGAGTTCTTCATAAGCTTTGAACTCCCAAAGTTGATCATCTTGTATGCCGGGATCCCAAATTTTGTTTTTACACCCATCTTTAAGTTGATCATCATTGTTCCAACCGGGTGGCAAGCAATCCGAATTCTCAATGAGGTACCAAACTCTTCTCTTAGCTCTAACCAATTGATCACTAGTCCTACCCTTGCATCTAGCTCTTGAAATCTCAACCTTGATGAGTATTGATTTGCAACTCCAACCACTAAACATCTTTCTCTTACGCTTCATTCCACAAAGCCTCCTAAGTTGGCCATCCGTTTCAAGCATACCATACTCAAGTGGGACAATAAAGCTAATAGAGATAAGTTTTACCCACTCAAATAAAGGAGTAGATGGCAACCGAGGTAGAGAAGTCTCCAACGATCTTGACAAAGCATATTCAACTCCCATCCACCCTTTTTGAAGGACTTCCACCTTTTGAAAAGATTCTTCACTTTCAAGCTTTAACTCACCGGATTCATCCAACTCTTCTCCGTCACTCAAATCATAACTATGAGCTTGAGAGAGATCTACCTCAATGTTGCTTTCAATTTCATCGGGAAAAGACTCTTCTAACTCAAGGATTTCACTTGTGGATGTAAATTCATTGCTAGGAGGGCTTGATTCATGATCATCATCACAAAGAGAACTTGCTTCTTGATCTATTCCGTCTAATTCTTCATAGCAAATATGCCTTAGAGGTTGTGCACTAGCCTCCTCAACATCAAATTCAAGCTTCTTGGAGGAATACTCTACAACTCTAGATTCCCATGGAGGTTCAGCATCTTCTAAGTTTTCAACTACTTCTTCCTCTTCAACTATTACGGCTTCCTCCAATTGTTCCAATACAAAGTCACATTCCTCATTTTTCACTGGAGTTTCTAACTTCTCCTTCATGCTATGCTCCTTATTAGATTCTCCACATGCGGCCATGCGGGTACTTTGAGTGTTGAGGCGCAGTGAAGCTAGATTACCTACTATCTCGGTCAAGGTAGCTATGAAATCTAGTGTCGTCCTTTGCATCTCTCTTTGCTCTTGAAGAAGAACACCAAGAGTGTCATCCATTGGATATTGGAGTGGATATGAGGGTTCATCAGTTGGGAGAAAAGGTTCATGATAAGAGAGTGGTTCATCATGATAAGGATATGGCGGTTCAACACTCTCCATCTTTTCCACTTGTTGCACAACACATTCATCCGTTTTGGCAATGTTAGCCATGAGAGCTTCGTGTGCTTTTCGGCTTTTCTCTCGCTCCATTTGATGGATGGTTGCTTGAAGTCGATCTATTGCTTCCTTAAAATGATCCCGTGGCTCTTGTTCCGCTTGGCTAACATAATTAGGATCATATTGCTCTTGGATTGATGCATATGGACATGGTGTATATGAAGGTGGTAGTTCTTGGGAGTAATTGTGTTAGAATTGGGGAGGCTCTATGTATGGTTCATACGGCTCATAAGGTGGTTGGTATGGTGGATATGGGTTAGGATCATAGGGAGGGGTTTGGTAGTACGGGACTTGTGAATATGGTGATTTAAAACTATGTTGAAGAGGAGGATTCATAGGTGTATGATGGTGGTTGTTGATTGTCACAAAGAGGTCCACCATAACCATTGTCTTCGTATGCATCATGGAATGGCTCTTGCTCGTAGTATATTGGAGGAGGTTGTTGCCAAGATGGTTGATCAAATCCTTGTGGCTCCTCCCATCTTTGATTGTCCTATCCTTGATGCATGTTCTCATTGTAGCTTCCATTCCCTACAACATAATTGTAACCAAACTCATAGCCAAAGGGGTGAGAATTCATAGTAACGAGAGAAAAAAAAACAAAACTAATAAGAAATAATAAAAATAAACTCCTAAAACTAGAAACAACTAACAAAGAAACAAAAAGGTAAGCATATTCACAATATTCACAATAACCAATAATAAGGCACACATTTGCGATTCCCCGGCAACGGCGCCAAAAATTGATGCGAGGAAATTGTCGGTAAAGAATTTCACAAAAATAATCGCGTTGCAAGTATAGTTCTAAACCAACAATGAATCCTCAAATCAAATTTAATTTGTTTGTCACAAATACAAACCCAATAAAAGTAAACTGAAGTATTCAAACCTCGGGTCGTCTCTCAATGAATCGCATGGAAGTGTATTTATTATTAGTTATGATGTTCTTCTTTTTGGGGTTTTGAAATAGGAGACAAGAAATTTAAATAACGAGAAAATAAACTAATAATTAAGTAAGCTCTTAGCAAAGAAAGAGAATTAGAATTCCTATCCTTATTATCATTGTCAATTGTAATGGTAATTGCCTTTTGCTTTCACTTAGTTAACCTCTAACAATGAAGAAAAGTCAAGTGAGCGAAATCATCTTAAGTTCACAAGTTCTAATCAAAGACTAGATTTAGTGAAGCCTAAGCCAACTAGCAATTTTCAATCACTAATCAACAAAAGAGTTTTGATAACTCAAGAGTCTCTAATTGATCAATCCAAGTTAAGAACATAAAAATCTAAATTAAAATTCACCCAAGCATTTCATCATACACTTGGAAGGTACAAAATAAAAGCATAGAAAAGTAATAAGAGAATGTAAAATCTAAGACTAACCAAAGCAAAGAAATAACAATAACAAAGCAATTGAATAATAAGAACCATGAAACACAAATTGCATTAAAAAGAAAATTGAATCTAACATGAAGAGTTCACAAACTAAATTGGGAAAATAAAGAAATCAACAAGGAAAATAAATAACTAAAGTGCTAGAACGAATAAAAGTAGAAGGAAACTAAATTAAAGTAAGGTAAAAATCTGTAACTGAGAAGGAACAAGACTAAAAACCCTAAAACCTAGAGAGAGGAGAGAACGTCTGTCTCTAGAAAACTACATCTAAAACCTAACTAATGTGAATAATGAGAAGTGAATGAATGATTGATTTTCCCCACTTTGCAGCCTCTAATCTGTGTTTTCGGGCTTGGAACTGGGCCAAAAACAGCCCTGAAATTGCCCCCAGCGAGTTCTGTTAAGTGTAGCACGTGACGCTCTGTCATGCGTACGCGTCGCCAACGCGTATGCGTCGCTTGCACAAAATCCTGGTCACGCATACGCGTCATCCATGCTTATGCGTCATCCACGCATATGCGTCGCTTGTATGCTTCACCCACGCGTAAGCGTCGCTGTCAACTTCTCAAAACTCCACTTTCTTGTGTTCCTTCCACTTTTGCATGCTTCTTTTCCATCCTCTTAGTTATTCCTACCCTGTAAACTCTGAAAATACTCAGCAAACATATCACGACATCGAATGGTAATAAAAGAGAATTAAAATTAGCAAATTTAAGGCCAAAGAAGCATGTTTTCAATCATAGCCCAAAATTAGGAAGGAAAATGTAAAACATGCAATTTTCTATGAATAAGTGTGAGAATAATAGATAAAATTCACTAAATTAAGCACAAGATAAACCCTAAAAATGAGGTTTATCACTGACGCGTCCTCCTTCTCCTATCAGGCGTTGCCACGTGACCTACCCCTGTTGACGTGGCGCTGGCGTGGCATCTGACGTGGTGCTGACGTGGCAGATCGTGTGACCCTCTCTAAGATTTTTTGGTGAGATCTTTCCGATTCTGCCATCCATTTTGTCGTTTTTGACCCCGAATTTGCAGTTTTTCTCTCATCTCTTTGATCTTTGTATCTACTATTGTGGAAGAATAAGATATTTTTACTGCCACAAACAGAAACGAATAAATTCTGTCGAAACTGTAACCGTTCTGGGCATATATTCTCTGACTATCCTTCTGTTGAATGTCTCAAATGCCAACAGAAAGGTCACATTAGCTACAATTGTCCACAACTGTTCTGCCATTATTGCAAGCTCTCGGGACATTTGATTACTACCTGTCATACTCGCCCACCACGTCCTGATCACCTCCAGCATCATTTTCATCCCAACTTTTTCAAGAATGTTTCTGCTTCTGTTGTTGCTATTACTACTGAATTTGTCACCTCTGCTCCTCTCAACTCGTCTTCTGTCTCTCTATCTGATATTGCGTCTCTTATTAGGAATTTTTTCTTTCTTTTTGGTAATACTCCTGCTTTTCAATATTAATCCAATTGATCCTAATTATACTCTAATAGATATTAAAACAGTAGAATGTATGGAACATAAAAAGTGTTTCAACTTTCAAGTATTTTAGGAATGATTGCATTTTATTAATTTTAGTTATTAATCTCAATTATAAAAAATATATATAGTTGAGATTAATATATATAAAATGTATTTTGGGATTTAAAATTCGGATGTTTTTTTGGAGAAAGAATGTTTTTTTATAGTAGAAAAAATTCATTACTAATAATATTTTCGATGTAGAAATTAACAATAATAATAAAAAAGAAAACATTTCACATGGCATGGCTCTGTTAATTGGTGCGACTCCCATGAAGTATATATTCTGTTAATTCCTTAGTGGCTACCCCTATGAAGTAGAAGCAATGCATTTTTGAAAAACAAGCAAAAAAATTATTAGAGTTGCATTTTGTTGTTATTATGTGCCCAAGCGGCCAAGCCCATGAAGCTGGTCCATACATTGCATATAATTATTTCTTCGTTTCTGTGGATGGTTATTTGGAGTTATCATTGCATAATTCCTGAGCTATATTATAGCCACTAGCCGCCCGCAGGCATCAAATTATAGGAAGATGTTCATGTATACCATTGTACGAAGTTAGAAATTTTTTGTTCCAATTGTCCAGACCATGTAGATTTAATTTAAACAATGTTAAGGGTCATGATTCAGTGAGATTGATCTATTGTGGACCGCAGCTGATAGAGCTCAAGCATGGGCATGCAATCGTGTTACCCGTTTGCGTGAAATTGAAGGTAATCCTTGTGTCCTACTCGGCTAGAATGTAGCTTCGTGGTGCACTATGGGAAAGTCATGTTGGAAGCTTAGTAGAGCCGACATCATGTTGGGCTATTTAAGCAAAATTTTGTCTAATTATCTAATATATGTAAATGGCTTGTGATATGGTCACCATTAATACGAGCTATAACTCGACCTCATAACTATTACTGGCAGTCACCATAACTCGTCATTTTCCGTTATTGCTCGGTTCTTATGAGCTATAACTCGGTGACATCAATTAGGAAACCGACAATTTATCACCCAGAATGTAACGGACGAAGAAATATCTATAAAAGAAAGGTAAAGTATCTTTTTGAAGAACATTTCTGAACTTGACACTATACTGACTTAAGCATTGGAGTGCCTTTGTAGGTGCATTCCCCCCCCCCTCTTTGTATTGCTCGTGCTCTCACACAAACAACAAACACAAGAAGCTCGGATTTTAAGAGACGGACGCTCCACCTTGCAGCCCATAGCTCGGTCGATTCCGAGGAATTGAAGCTGATCTATTTCCCAGGCAAGATCAACTGGCGCCCACCGTGGGGCCGAGAAGGTCATATTTTTTCTTTTGGTCCCATCACCTCTATCTGCATTCATGGCTGACGTGCTGCCTCCTTCACTGTCCGAACTCATGCGAATGGTAGCTGAGCTACAGCAAGCCAATCAATGAATGGCCGACGAGAACCAAATAATGGCCGCCCAAATCGCTGAACTAAATCATGCTCGGATTGAGCACAATGATGCTCATCGCCAGCAGGTAGAAAACGAGGAACATCAGTCCCAACTCTCTCATGTCTCGAAGACTGCTCGAGGCGAAGAGCAACAACCCGAAGATGAAAAAGAAGAGGCTGATGACCTTGTAGGTCCCTTCACAGAAGAAGTTATGAACTTCGAACTGCCGAAGAGGTTCACTCTACCGCTGACCCTCACGCCTTATGACGGACTCGGAGACCCGAGGAAGTTTCTAAAGAAATTCTGATCAATAATGATCGTCAACGGTGCATCAGATACAGTTTTATGTCATTGTTTTCCAAATTATTTAGACGGCCCTGCACTTGATTGGTTGTGTGCTTTGCCTGCAGGTTCCATTCCACGGTTTCAGCAGTTGGAGAAGTTATTTGAAGAGCATTTCGCCGGATCTGCAATATACTTGCACGATTCCGATTACTTGAATACTGTCAAGCAAGGACCGAACGAAAGCTTAAAGGACTACATGACCCGCTTCACCAAGGTCGCAATCAGTATACCAGACCTCCACCCCGAGGTCCATCTACACGCAATTAAAAGCGGCCTTCGACCCGGAAAATTCCAGGAGACAATCGCAGTAGCCAAGCCGAAGACTCTAGCAGAATTTCGCGAGAAGGCAAAGGGACAGATTGATATCGAATAGCTCAGAGAAGCTCGGAAGTCTGACAAGTCACATTTCCGAGAAGACGATAAGAGCTCAACCAATAAGAAGAGTTTTAAACTAACACCTCGATTTGATTCTTATACGCAGTTTAACACTAAGAGAGAAGACATAATCAAAGAAATCTTGAATTCAAAACTGATCAAGCCACCAAGAAAAGCTGGTACCTACCAAGATACAAAGAACGTTGACAAGTCGAAATACTGCGCCTTCCACCAGAAGCACGGTCACAATACTGATGACTGTGTGGTCGCCAAAGACCTTTTAGAGCGGCTGGCAAGACAAGGACACCTCGACAAATACATTGGGGGACACATACAAAATCGCGGATCTAGTTCCGCAACAATCGACATCCCTGAACAAAACCGAGGAAAAGAAAAGGCATCTTCAAGCCAATATGAAAAACCACGAGGTATAATCAATTGTATTTCAGGAGGATATGCTAGTGGAGGATATTCGAATTCAGCAAGGAAAAGGTCGTTCCGAGAAATATGTTCGGTAAACGGACCATAGCATGATGCAGCAATCACCAATCAACAACCAGAAGTCACTTTCACACACGCCGACTTCAACTCCAGCATACAAAATTTGGACGACCCTGTGGTAGTCACCCTTCAGCTAGGGGATCTGCTAGTAAAAAAAGTACTCTTGGATCCCGGAAGCAGTGCCGATGTTCTATTCTACTCCACATTTCAAAAAATGAAGCTTAGCAACAACATGCTACAATCCACAGGAGGAGACTTGGTCGGATTTTCCGGAGAACGAGTTCCAATACTCGGATCAGTGTGGTTACAAACCACACTGGGTGAGCATCCTCTTTCAAAAACTTATGATATTCAATATTTAGTGGTTGATTGTTTCAGTCCATATAACCTAATTCTTGGCCGACCTTTCTTGAACAAGTTCGGCACCATTGTTTCTACAGTTCATCTCTGTGTTAAGTTTCCATTGCAGGACGACCAGGTAGTAACAATCCACGGAGATCATAAAGAGGCCCGCCAATGTTACAACATCAGCATGAAATTCCAAAACCGCTCAACTAAACAAGTCAACAATGTCGACCTCAAACAAAGCGGCCACTCACTAGCCGACCTTGACCCAAGAGCTGATTTTCTCGAACGACCAAAACCTTCCGACGACCTACAAAAAGTTTATTTTAATAATGATCCTAACAAATTTACTTACGTAGGTACGTCAATCAGCAAATTTGAGTTACAGGCCATAACGACCTTCCTGCAAGAACAAGCCGACCTTTTTGCATGGACACCTTCAGACATGCCCGGCATCGACCCCCAAATTATCAGTCATAAACTAGCAATAAACCCGGCGGTACGACCAGTACAGCAGAAGAAAAGAAAACTCGGAGAGGAGAAAAAGAAAGCTTCATTAGAAGAAACCCAAAAGCTCATCAACGCAGAATTTATCAAAGAAATCAGATTCACTACCTGGTTAGCCAATGTGGTAATGGTAAGAAAACAAAACGGTAAATGGCGCATGTGCGTCGACTTCACTGATCTAAACAAAGCATGCCCAAAGGATTCTTACCCTCTACCATCCATAGACTCTTTAGTAGATAACGCCTCAGGTTATGCTACTTTAAGTTTTATGGATGCGTATTCAGGGTATAATCAAATACTCATGCACCCCTCCAATCAAAATAAAACGACTTTTATCACTGATTTCGGTAACTATTGTTATAAAGTTATGCCATTTGGATTAAAGAACGCATGTGCAACTTACCAACGCCTTATGGATAAAGTGTTCGAAAAACAGATCGGCAGAAATATCGAAGTCTACGTCGATGATATGGTCGCCAAAACACAAATCGGACATAGTCACATCAGCGACCTTACAGAAATCTTCGGTCAGATTCGCCAGTACAACATGCGCCTAAACCCCGAGAAATGTGCATTCGCCGTTCAAGGGGGTAAATTCTTAGGGTTTTTACTAACATGCAGGGGAATAGAGGCAAATCCAGACAAATGCCGAGCAGTGCTGGACATGGCCAGCCCTAAAACAGTCAAAGAAGTTCAGCGCCTCACAGAACGACTTGCCGCGCTTTCCAGATTTGTTCCTTGCCTAGCATCAATTTCTATTCCTTTTTCCAAACAATTAAAAAGAAAAACATATTTGAGTGGAACGACGATTGTGAGAAAGCCTTTTCAAAATTAAAAATAACTCTCTCACAACCACCGATTTTGCAAAAGCCCCTACAAGGGGAAGATTTATTTCTATATCTATCAGTTACTGATTGGGCGACAAGTTCGGCCCTCGTTACAGAAAGAAACAAAGTCCAACATTCGATATATTTCGTCAGTAAAACCCTCCAGCACGTCGAGCTCAATTATCCAAGGATAGAGAAGCTCGCGCTAGCACTTATATTTTCGGCCCGCCGTCTCCGACCTTACTTCCAGAGCCACGTTATACACGTCAGAACCGATCACCCACTAAGACAAGTGTTACACAAACCAGAAATTGCAGGAAGACTTATAAAATGGGCAGTCGAATTATCTGAGTTTGATATCAGATACCAATCCAGAGGACCGATCAAGTCCCAATTCCTGGCAGATTTCATCGCCGAACTCACAATACCATCAGAGGAAGATCATACAAAACAATGGACTTTATATGTAGACGGCTCTTCAAATAATGGGGGCTGTGGAGCAGGAATCCGTCTGGAGGCCGAGGACGGATTCAAACATTCAATACACTTAGCTTTCAAAGCCAGCAACAACCAATCCGAATATGAAGCACTGATCGCTGGACTCCGACTTTGTTTAGATCTCTAAATCTCGGCGATCAAGGTATATTGTGATTCTTTGTTAGTGGTACAGCAGGTAAACAACATTTTTCAGGTAAAAGATCCTCTACTCTCTAAATACCTGCTATTAGTAAAAAAAAATTATCAACAAAATTTGCCAAATTTGAAATAGAACATATACCTCGAGAACAAAATCAAAGGGCAGATATCTTATCTAAACTCGGCAGTACACAGTCCAAGTTATCTACACTGCAACAGTTCACCATAACATCACCAACTGTTACTCTGACAAATGTGTTAAGTGTTACACAGGTAAAAGACTAGAGAGACGACTTTATACACTATCTACAAACAGGTGCTATACCAGAAGGGGTCGAGAACAATAAAAAGTTTCGACGGCAAGCATCTTCCTTCACAATATTCAATGGAACACTGTATCGACGAGGTTATACTCGGCCTCTACTCAAATGCCTTAACAACTCGGAAGCTGAGATAGTGTTAGCTGAGGCACATGAAGGAATCTGTGGCACACACACAAGTGCTCGGAGCTTAGCATCAAAGGTCCTCCGAGCTGGATTTTTTTGGCCTACTTTGAAGCACGACAGCCAACAAAAAATCCGGTCATGCAACAACTGCCAAAGACACGCACCACTGATACACATACCCGCAGAGCAATTACATCATTCAGACATCAACTGGCCATTTAACCAGTGGGGTTTAGATATACTCGGTCCGTTCCCTACGGCACCGGGCCAGAACCTCAAAATAAAGCAGCATTTCGCTTCCGTTGAACATCCTCAAACAAATGGACTAGCTGAGGCCGCAAATAAGGTCATCCTACACGCACTTAAAAAGAAGCTAGATGATGCCAAAGGGCTCTGGGCCGAGCTTATACCTGAAGTCCTTTGGAGATATAACACCACCCCACAAACGTCAACAAAGGAAACACCGTTCAGACTTGTATATGGCTCCGAGGCTATGATACCACTGGAAATCTCCCAAAGCTCATTCAGAACACAGCTCGGCAATCAGGAAGAAGCTCGGAGAGCCGAACTCGATACCATCGAAGAAGTCAGAGACATCGCAACATTAAGGCAACGAGCAGCACAACAAGCAATAGCTCGCCAATACAACAAAGCGGTCAAAAGCAGATCCTTCATGCAAGGAGACTTAGTACTTCGTAAAACAGAAACTGCTCAGAAACCACCTCACATGAAAAGCTCGCAGCAAACTGGGACGGCCCATACCGAATATCAGAAGTACTCGGCAATGGAGCATACATACTCGAATCAATAGATGGTAAACTACTACCCAATACTTGGAATGTATCCTCCCTAAAGAAGTTCTATAGTTGAAAGTCAGGGACAGGCTAGTACTCTTTTTCCTACTACCAAGTTTTTGTCCCAAATGGTTTTGCTTGGAGAGGTTTTAACGAGGCTAGCCTACCTGCAAATTTGTATTCAAAATAAATACAAATTTATCATCAATATTACCTCATTTTATTCAATCATGTGATCTATCTCTTTCATAACTACAAATTATCAATATAGCTCGGCAAATGACAATAATCGTCCAAATTCGCAACCTGCCACTACTCGGCAGTTTTCTCAAACCGAAATGAAAAATCATCATGATCATTTCCTATTAATCAACAAACAGCTTTTTCCTTAACGGAAAACACTACCATTCAAAAAGATTCAAATCCATAATCCAAAGAACAAACACCAAAAGTTCAAACAACTATCCATTACAGAATAAAACAAAATAACTAACAACATAAAAAACTACACATTATCAGCTTGATCTTCAACGTCACCATCATCTTCGACCATCTTGCCATCATGAACGACTTTCCCAGGGTCCATCCCAGACAGATCAGCCTCTGGCGCCAAAAACTTGGCCTGTAACAAAGCCCTTTCAAACCCCTCAACAAAAGAATCCAGAATTTCATCAACCTTTTTCTTCTCCAACTCCTTTAATTGAGCAGTCACCTCAATTAGACGAGATTGTATACTCGCCAAGTCACTTTCCTTTTTCTTCAAATCCTCCACATCCTTAGCATAACTTTCTTTAGTCTTCTTCAATAACTTCTCGGTCTCAGTCAAACGTGCCTGAAGCTCAGCAGCAGCACTTTTACTCTTAACCAACTCTTCCTTCAAAACAGAAACCTCTCCTTTTTCTGTAGCAACTCTCTTATACTTCAACTCTTGGCTACGCCCAAGACTTGCAAGGCGCAGGCCGACAACCTAGAGAAAGCAATAAAACAAAGTTCATAAGACTCCCAAAGAAAAAACAAATATAAAGCAAACACAGTCACTAATTACCTGCATATACTGCCCAATAGCCATGTCTCCAACCTCCTTTGCAAGAGAAACATTAGCCGACGATTGACAATACTCGTCCACCACAGCCATATAGGGATACTCCTTTCCCCACACCGAAAATGCCTCACTTTGTTCAGAAATTTCATGAAGCCTTTTTTGATTACCCATAAAAGCTTGTATCTCCTCCAGAGGAACCCCTAACTCCTTTTCATCAGAATCATCGGACAACTCAACAAGGTCGGACTTCCTTCTCTTTTTCGCAATCACCTTCCTCCGACCTTGACGAGGCTGAGTAACTTCGCCAGACCCAGCAATTTTCTCAGCATTAGAAGACGATACCTCCTTCTCCAGATTCTTATTTTTGAAACGTGTCCTCAGAGACGCGGCTGAAACACCAGGGTATTTACCACCTGCAAAAAACAAAAAAACATCAGAAATATGACGAAAAGAAATAAGCACCTTAGAAACAACCCTATAACTCACCCAAATAGGCTACCATAGCATCTTTATCCTCCTCCCACTTCAAAAGCTCATACATTGAAATCAGGTCTCCCCGACCAATATTTTCAATAAAAAAACTCAATCAAACAAACATTTCTCGGAGAGATAACTTCAGGTCCGAGTATATTTTGAGGTTCCAAACACCAATACAATGGGAACTTCTCAGCCAGATTCTCATCTACAAAAAAAGGAAAATATTTTTCCAGGCCCCTAACCTTTAAATACATCTCTTTAAAATCTTTGAAAGAAGATTTGTACAATCTGAAAATGCCAAAACCAGGGGTGCTATTGAAATTTATCCAACCACCTTTCCACACCCCTTTGGCTTGAAATAACGAAAAGAACAGGTCAACAAACGGCACCTCCTCCAGAAATTCCATTAAAATTTCAAAAGAACGAAGGAACGCCCACCCATTTGGATGAAGCTGCGACGGAGCACAGTTTAACTGTCTCAAGACCTGACATTCGAAATCAGTAAAAGGTAACCTAACTCTCAACTCTTCAAGAACGCAGCTGTGCATATAGAAAAACTCAAAGCCTCTACCCCGGTGATAAACCCTATCATTAACACTACATGGCAGTAACTCAACCCCAACTCCAGAATTCTGCCTCACTACCTTACTCACATCCACCTCCTTAACAGCAGCTTTATCACAGAACAACGACACCCAAGACCTCACATCATCCCCAACCCAGTCATAAGACCAATCTATCTTAACTTTCTTCTCCTTCTCAAACCCCATCAGAAACAGTAAACAAGCATGCAACCAAGAAATGCAAAGAGACGAGGGAAGAAAGAAATCACAAGAACACAGACATAACCATACCTCTCTTACTCATTCTTTACACAGAAGCAGAAAATCAAAACGCCCAAATTCCAATCAGTAGAAATAATTAATCACAAACAAAAACGTTCCAAATATCACCCTTGCCTTAGTCACATCAAACGGCGAAAGGAGCATTGGAAACCATCAAAATATTAATGAAGCTTCCACTAATTCTCTCTCCTCAATAAAAAACGGGCATGATTTCCCACGTGGCACAAATACAAAGTTAATTTAATGAAGTACGTTGAACTGGGGGCTCACTCAGTAATCCACTTTACCGAGTTATAACTCATCACAAAAGCTCAACCTGCTTCATTAAAAAACTTTCCTCAGGCTAAGCTTGGGGGCTGTGATATGGTCACCATTAATACGAGCTATAACTCGGCCTCATAACCGTTACTAACAGTCACCATAACTCGTCATTTTCTGTTATTGCTCGGTTCTTATGAGCTATAACTCGGTGACATCAATACTCTTATCATAACCGACGTCTCAAACGGTATGATAAAATCGGTTACGAAACCGACAATTTATCACCCAGAATGTAACGGACGAAGAAATATCTATAAAAGAAAGGTAAAATATCTTTTTTTCATCCAAACGCATATATATGATCAATAATGATTTAATTTAATTTACACGATTTGTTTTATCTTAGCATAATGCACTAAAGTTTGTTTACCGTTGTCCGTTGGCTTAAGATGTATCTTATCATATTAATTAAAGTTAGTTAGATAAACTTTAGTGACAAAAATGATGATGCCATATATACACTTCACTGAAAGATTCCATCCATCGTCACATTCATGTTCGCCGCGTCATTTTTTTTCCTTAGGGTGAGTGTTGATCAGTGCCTCTCCCTCGCATTATAATGATAAGTATATATACTTCAAAAGCATAGCCAAAGCATTAACGACATATATATATAAGAGTTGACTTAATCACTACCTTATCACATCATCTTAATATTGAACTTTACGTGCAAATACTTATAGCAATATTTGCTAAGCGTTTAAAAAGAAAATAAAACACAGAAATAAGAGATTACAATAAAACTTAAAAAATGGACAATTTTGCGTTATAGGAATAATTTTATTACATATTTTTATGCAGAGAATTATACTGTACGTACATTTAACTGTAAATTTGATTTTGAGATGACTAAACAAATTTAAAAAGGTACCAATTATTGGTTATTAAAAAAAGGAGCCACTTGCACAAGTATAATTTAATTTTAACAGTTTCTGCAAGTAGCACAATATTTTTCTAATAAAATCGTCCCACAAATTGGGTTTAAGATGAAGCAGTTTGAAATGGCCTTTGGTGGCTCCTTAAGGGTAATTAAAGACTACTAATCAGAATATACAGCCTTCAGAACATCGAAAGGATATTCCTCTGGGTTCAACGAAAGTGGACAGCTCAAATTGAAAATTTTATATATTCAAAAAGATGATAAATATTATAATTAAGGTGTATATTTGAAGGATTAATACGAAAATATTTGGTAACAAAAAAAAAATAGATCGAAGAATAATATGAATCTTTAAGGAGGAAAAAGTAGTAGTAGGTGACAAGTTTCAAGCATGTGGTTTCACTTAGCTTATCATCTATTTGTTTGGCTCCCAAATGATTTCACTTCTATATATGATTTGTTTGGTAGGTAATAAGAAAATTTGAGAATCTTAAATTGGGTTAAGACGTCATTTTATTCCCTTGCTTTTTCGTGTCTGAACATCGCAGCTTTATATTCACTTATCTATACGCCGAAATACACACATCACAATGAAGTTGATACTTGATACTTGATGATTTTAATCAAGTCTTTATTTTTGTAAAGTTGGTGTCCTAATTAATAGTCTCTAGTTGATACTTGATGGCAACTTCGAAACAGATTGATTATATGTTGTTGGGTGTATCACTGTTTAGTTTCCTTTGATGGGTCAATTTAGGAGGCCACTCAAATAAACAAGCCTAAAACGTCTTTTTTTAAAGATGTCTTTATGTTGTGTTTTAATTGGTTTTGGTATAATTTATTCGGTGTTCCTCATCACATATTATTAAATTCCTCAAAAGATTTTCTTTCCAAAAACAATAAAAAATATTTAATTTGGACTAAAACAAAAAAGATAATAAATTAACTATTATATTTTTTTTAAAACCAATAAACCAGTAAACCAGTAGCTTGATCGGTTCGATCACTGGTTCAGTTCTAACAATTATATTTCAATCTAATTTCAAAAATTTCGATTTACTCAATTTAATAGTTATGACTCACAATTGGTTCCTAATCAAGCAATAACAAATTATGTCTCCCAATTGGTTCCTAATCAGTTCTAACAATTATGTCTCCCAACTTAATAGTTATGACTCACATTGGTTCCTAATCTTATTTTTGTCACTGTCTTACAAAATCGTTAACGACATGCTGAAATGGACTAACGACTGCTACATTATACATTCTAGCGACTATTTGATGTGACAATTGAAATTTTTTTACCTTATTTTTTATTTTCAACTAAACACTTAAAACCCTAATATGAGTCACAGATACCTAAGTTAAAAAATCAAACTAAGTAAATTGAAACTTTAAAAATCAGATTAAAGCTCGAATATAACTTTAAAACAGAACTTTAACTTATGTAGTGATTAATTTAAATGAAAATCAAATAAATCAAAATTCAACATAATTTTTATCAATATTTTTAAATTCGAAATTTCTATACCAAAATTAACTAGAATTTTTCTTTAAATTAAAAATTTAATGAAATAGTGACTTTAATTATCTTAACCAATGTCCTAATTAATTGCTTTTATGTCTTAAAAAAACCGTATATGAGAAAAAAATAATTAATTTGTCTACTTTAATAAATAGTTATTTTACTAAAATGAGAAACTATTTTTTAAAAATTTTTAAGAACTAATTAATATTATATATATTTTGTTACACTACATTTAATTATAAAAATTTTATTTATTTCTAATACTTATATTAAAAATAAAAAAAATTAAATTAGTGAATCTTAATCTATAATATAATAATAATATAGTAATTATTTTATATATTGTACGAATATAAATTAATTATTTTTTTTATTTATAAAAATTTTTAAACGCTTGAGCTTGTTTTATATATATATATATATATTTTTATGAATGTGATATATTTTTTATGTAAATAATCTTTTAAAAAAAAATCTAATAGTTAATCTACTACCTTTTTTGTTTTAGTCCAAATTAAATGTTTTTTATTGTTTTTGGAAAGAAAATCTTTTGAGAAATTTAATAATATGTGATGAGGAACACCGAATAAATTATACAGAAACCAATTAAAACACAATATGAAAACATCTTTAAAAAAAGACGTTTTAAGCGTGTTTATCTGAGTGGCCTCCGTCAACTTATACTGAACGATTTTAAAAAAAAATGTTTAAATTTTTTAATTTTAGTCTAAAAACATCAAGTACTTTAATTTTGTGAAAGAAGAACGATGCAGTATGTTGAATATATATACACCATCATCATGATAATTAAGTTCATTTACCCTCATCCAATAATCATATAGTGATTTTTATCAAAATATTTTAATAATACTTCTCTAACTATATTTTTATAAACTATTTAGAGAATTATGAACGTAGATATTTATAAATGGATAGTCTAACAACAATCAATTAAATAAAATTTGATATTATGTTGAAATTAAAATTAAATAAATCTAGCTCAATTTCAAAAATCAGTTTAACGTCTCGTACTTATAAAATATCTAAAAACTTTGTCGAGACTTAACAAGAATATATGTTGGAAATTAATAAGAATAGATAGCTAAATTTTAGCCGTGAACCCAAATTGATATTAGGTTATTAGTTAATCAAAGAGAAACACATGGTCTAAGATTCTAAGATTCAGAATATCTGCCTCGGATCCACTTTATCAGTTTTAGTATGTGTGATTTCACAAATAAAAATGTGAGGGAAAAAACTAGAAGAAATGAATAATATATATCTATCCGGGTAATTAATTAGTATGTATGATGATGTCAAGATTGGACATAAAGTAACAATAAAACAATCATTTAATATAGTATAGATAGATAATGACGATGGCATCCTTAAAAAAAAAAAAAAGTTGCAAATATATAAATGGATAGACACAAAAGCAGCAAGATGATGAATTATACACACATTAAAAAATTGAGAGTTGGGAGGCAGAGTGTAGGTATATAAAAGCATATAGCTGGATATTCATTTGGAAGCACCGAATTGAATGTTTAAGATGGCAAACACAAAGCACTTGTATGCATGGCTTGTTCTGTTATTATTCTTATTATTATTACTTATTCCGAACAAGTGTGAAAGTCGTGCACTGCCACAGGTGGAGAGGAATAAGAAGAACACATCAAAGGGGTTCATGGAATTCATGAAGAAATCGCAGCAACTGAGAGAGAGTTTAGTGAAACAAAGCCTCATCAAATTTCCAAACAACTTCGACATTGATAGACTTAGTCCTGGAGGTCCTGACCCTAGGCACCATTGACTCTCATCTCAACCTCATCTTTCTTTTTGTCTTTTGCTGTATTAAATCTTTTTTTAATTAATTACAAATGTTTCAGGTTTTGGTTTTACACTTCTACTAATAATACTCTATATGCAATTTTTTTTTTTGTTTTTTTGTTTTTTGCTAGTTTTTGTCCTCTTAATCAAGAATTTGATAAAAAATATATGGTGTTATTAGCCTAGTCCTTAAGCCCAAATAAATGACCTTTTTAACACTAAAAAGGGATAAAAATGTCTTTTTCTTTTGGGGAGGGGGTAGGGGGATATTTAGTTATTTTATATTATCTTAAATCCTAACTCGATCTCATTAATTAACTCAAATATCATAATAATTGTATGATGAGCTA
>NC_029792.2:11569956-11578840 GCF_000816755.2 Arachis ipaensis
TGAGCTAAACAAAAAAAAAAAGAAAAATATAAAGTATCAATATACTACCTGCTAATTTATTGTCAACAATAATTAATATAAAAGACACATCTACTAAAAGATATATGTATAAAGAGATATATTTAGGAAATACATTCACAAAGACACTTTTATTAAATACAATCATAAAAAATATATTTTTATTAAACACATCCACAAAAATCCTTCCATTAAATACCATCATAAACAAGAATTGGTAGAAGTTGGTAAAATCCTTGGTGGTTACATAACGGGATTCAAACAAATATTAATGCGGCAAGGACGGACTTACATTGAAGTCCAAAGCAAATGTAAGGGCAAGAATTAGTTTTTAGACCTCAGTTTTCTATGTAACTGGGTGTTTATGTGACTTGATAACTTGCCTGATTGGATTAGATTAGATTAGTTAGCAAGTTAGTTAGCACTGCTTTAAATTTGTTAGAATTAGTTAGCTTTTTAGCATTAGCTCGTTCTATTTATGATTAGCCAGTTAGCCTTCTTAAAACTGATGTATAAATAGAAAAATCTATAACTGAAAGATACAATTCAGTCACCAATTTGATTTCTGCAAATTCTCTCAAAAGGAATGTGCAGAAAAACGTTCTCCCCACGCTCCACTGATTCTTGAATCATTCCCTTTAGATACAGCTTGAACTCACCTTTCACATGGTGCGGTGAGCGTGAGGCTGAAATCTGAAGGTTGAGTAGATTCGAACGAACAGCAAGGGAGAGGTGATTAACGCATCAAATCAAATTCTCATTCGAGACCACAAGTCCAATTTCTTGCTTCAAATCCTAGATCTCTCGATTCCTGACTGTAATCGATTCAGTCCCTCATTCATGATTTCGATCTCAAATTCCTGTTTCGAACCCTTGAACCTTAATTCTTGATTCAATTTCCTCTGATTCTTCCCCAAATTCTTCAACCTACAACTTCTCCTCTTCGTTTCTACCCAATTCTTCCTCCTCTCTTCACTCACACAATAGAGATTGATGAGATTACAATGAGCTTAGCAAATTTCCGGTCTTCCCGATGTTAACAATTATTTTCCGATCAACGAGTTTAGAGAAAAAGTTCTGAATCTTGAACGCTAAAAGATTCACTCATACATATAGCGTCAGATCAGAGAAACGAGCTTCCAAACATGGACATGCACACCTTCGCGAGTATGATGAATCAATTCAACATCATGCAGTCTCAGCAAGCAAGGAACAACATGAGTCATCTCACAGATCCATTGAGCCCGTACTACCTGCATCCTGGTAAAAGTCCAGGATCTCCTTTGATCGCTACAGCCTTGACATCCTCAAACTACCACAGTTGGGAAAGAGCAATGTGGAGAGCGTTGAGGTCAAAAAATAAGGTAAAATTTGTTGATGGTTCAATTGCAAAACCAGATGAGAATGATTTACTGTATGAAACATGGGATAGATGTAACAATATCGTTGTTTCTTGGATAACCTTGGCATTAAGTCCAGAAATTGCTCAAAGTGTGATATGGCACGATGTTGCAGCAGATTTGTGGCGAGACCTAAAACACCGGTATAGTCAAGGGGATATATTCAAGATGGCCAAACTTGATGATGAACTAAGAACAATCAAGCAGGGTGAACTCTCTGTCACAAAATACTTCACCAAATTGAAGGAAATTTGGGAAGAACTTGAAAATCTGCCACCTATACCTCCTTGTGTAACGTGTGCAGCAACTAACTGTGCATGTGGTCTGGAGATTGTCAGAAAGTACAAAGAAGATGCCTATGTGGTACGATTCCTGAAAGGATTGAATGAAGCTTACTCTCATGTGAAATCACAAGTCATGTTGATGAAGCCAATGCCAAAGATTGACCAAGCCTTCTCCATGCTACTTCAGCAAGAAAGGCAAATAAATCAGACTGAACCTGTATTTGATGCTAAAACCCTCATGAGCGCTTCAAGCAACACTCCTCAAGCAAATAGAGGAAGGGGGCATAGCAGAGGAGCTGGCAGAGGAAGAGGGAGAGCACCTTCCAAACATTGTTCATATTGTGGTAAGACTGGCCACTTGGTTGATGTATGTTACAAGAAACACGGAATGCCACCTCATCTCAAACAAGGTGGAACAAGCTTCATCAACAATTTAGCTGCTGAAGAGAATCCTGACACAGACAGCAGCGCCATTGGAGAGGAAAGTAAGGCTGAGCTAGAGTTTACCCTAGAGCAAAAACGCACACTACTGTCTCTGCTGCAGCAATCAGATGCACAACAAATCCAAAAGATGATAGGTACAACAAACCAAGTGGTATCACTCCCATCTAACCAAGGTATAGCTTTTGTAATGTCTCTCAATGTGTTTAGCAGCAATGCCTGGGTGATAGACTCAGGGGCCACACACCATGTGTCATTCTCTTTAGATGTTTTTCAATCATATTATCATGTTGATCCAATCACTGTCAAACTTCCAGATAGAACCCGTACAAACACCTCAATAGCAGGAACCATAGTTTTCTCAGAGTCATTCTTTCTTAACAATGTCCTTTTCATTCCAGAATTTAAGTTCAATTTGATTTCAGTTTCTAAACTAACTAGTTCCATTCACTGTGAATTTGTTTTTAATGGTGTTTGCTGCAAGATTCAGGATTGCTCTTCCAGGAAGATGATTGGTCAAGATGAACAAAGAAGAGGGCTATATGCTTTTGAGAACTTAACTCCAACTCGGTCAACTAATAAGGTACCAGCAGCAGCACTCATCACACACAACCACAGCAAAAGGGACACCACACAATTGCATAATAACATCTGGCATTGTAGACTAGGTCATTTACCAAAGAATAAAATTGTTGTAATGCAAAAAAATTATGGTTGCATAGAAAACCCACATTGTAATAAACCATGTGACTCATGTCATTTCTCAAAACAAAAACGATTGACATTTGGACATAGTTTGTCAAAGGCATAAAATATTTTTGATTTGATTCACTTAGATATATGGGGACCCATTAATCACTTATCCACTGCTGGTCATCAATACTTCCTTACAATTGTAGATGATAAAAGCAGATATACATGGCTTTTTTTTTATGAAATTAAAGTCTGAAGTCAGAGACTTGATCAAGAGCTTTGTGACACTAATCCAAACTCAGTTCAACAAAACAATTAAAAAGATACGAACTGATAATGGATTAGAGTTCCAAATGCAATCATATTATGAGGCCATGGGCATTATCCACCAAACTAGTTGTGTTGAAACTCCTCAACAAAATGATATTGTTGAGAGAAAACATCAACACATACTAGAAGTGACTCGAGCACTCATGTTTCAAGCAAACATTCCAAAGTGTTTTTGGAATTATGCAAGTGCTCAAGCCATTCATATAATCAACAGGATTCCCAGCACAGTTTTGAAAGATAAGTCCCCATACCAAATTCTATATAACAAACTACCAGATATTAACTACTTTCGAGTATTTGGCTGTCTTGCTTATGCGACCACCACTGCAGCTCATCGAAAAAAGCTTGATTCAAGAGCCAGAAAATGTGTTTTTTTGGGACATAAGCAAGGAGTCAAAGGTTATCTTCTCTATGATCTAAAGACTAGAGAAATGTTCCTTTCTAGAGATGTTGAGTTCTATGAGCACATTTTTCCTTTTCATTCAATTACTCATGACACCTCTAATTTTACATCAGCATCAGAAAATCATATTCATCAATTCATAGATCCTTTTGACTCAAGCATTCACTCTCACTCACAAAATCACTCACTTCCCATCCAATAATACACCATGTGCATCTTCTCACACAGCTTCGAGTTCCCCTTCACACACATTATCACATAACCATTCATCATCACAACATGAATTTCAACCTGCATCACACACTGTTGCACCACATCAGAACACTACACTGCCTGCTGGGCCTATTAGGCAATCCTCAAGAGAACGGAGACCCCCCTCTTACTTAAAGGAATTTCATTGCTCCCTATTGAACACAGGACCAGCTTGCCAATCATCTTAAGCTCCTGCAACCCAATGCAAATATCCACTAAGTGATGTCTTATCCTACGAGTCACTGTCATCGTCACACAGAAACCTATCCTTAGCACTTTCTACTATCGAAGAACCAAAAACCTATCAAGAGGCAATTGTGTATCCTTGCTGGCAGCAGGCCATTAATGCAGAACTTGAAGCTCTAGAGAAAAACAACACTTGGTTCCTTACTACTCTGCCGAAAGGGAAACGCGTGATCGGCTGCAAATGGGTATTCAAAACTAAACTCAAAGCTGATGGAAGCGTTGAGAGGTACAAGGCGCGTCTCGTTGCAAAAGGTTTCACCCAAGTCCCTGGCCATGACTACTTCGATACGTTCAGGCCTGTAGTTAAAATGAACACACTCAAAATCCTTCTCGCTGTTGCAGCCACAAGAGATTGGATCGTTCATCAACTTGATGTCAATACGGCCTTCCTCCATGGCGATCTCCCTGAAGATGTGTATATGAAGGTACCACCAGGCCTTAAGGTTGATGATTCTACTTTGGTCTGCAAACTCACACGGTCCCTTTATGGTTTAAAACAAGCAAGTAGACAGTGGCACACCAAACTTGCCACCATTCTGATCGGTCTTGGGTACCATCAATCGAAACATGATGACTGTCTCTTCACCAAGGATTCTAGTAACTCCTTCACTGCTTTACTTGTATATGTAGATGACCTCGTCTTGGCAGGAAATTGTATGGTTGAGATTCAGGCTGTTAAGGATCACTTGCACAAATTGTTCCAGATCAAGGACATTGGTGAGCTTAAATACTTCTTAGGCATCGAGTTTGCCAGAAACAGGGAGGGAATCGCAATGTACCAACGCAAATATTGCCTTGAACTACTTGAAGACTATGGTATGCTGGCTACCAAGAGTGCCACAACTCCAATGGATTACTCCAGGCAACTATCAAAATCCACAGGAACAAGGTTGAAGACCAACACTGAATATCGAAGACTAATTGGGCGCCTACTCTACTTAGCAAACACAAGACCCGAAATCAGCTATGCCGTCGGCAAGTTGAGTCAATTTCTGGAATGCCCCACTGATAAACACTTCGAAGCTGGCCTAAGAGTACTGAGGTACTTGAAATCCTCCCTAGCACAAGGCCTATTTTTCTCCACCAAGTCAGATCTTGAAGTAATTGGATATTCGGATAGTGATTGGGCTGCATGTCCCGACTCGAGAAGGTTAGTGACGGGCTATTGCTTCTTCCTAGGAACAAGTTTGATAGCATGGAAGAGCAAGAAGCAAAATGTGACCAGATCATCAGCAGAAGCTGAGTACAGGGCTCTCGCGGCAGCAACATGTGAAGCCCAGTGGATACGCTTCATCATGAATGACCTCAAATTTCCACAAATAAAGCCAATAGCCATCTACTGCGACAGCCAGGCAGCATTATACATAGCTGCAAATTCAGTGTTTCACGAGAGAACAAAGTATATAGAAGCGGATTGTCACATTGTCCGCGACAAAACCAAGGAACAAGTGATCAAGCTACTGCCCATTAAGTCTGCCGAACAAGCTGCAGATATCCTGACTAAAGCATTGAGTCCCAAGCTGTTCGATTCATGTCATCACAAGTTCAGGCTCCTCAACATACATGCGCTTGACTTGAGGGAGGGTGTGACTTGATAACTTGCCTGATTGGATTAGATTAGATTAGTTAGCAAGTTAGTTAGCACTGCTTTAAGTTTGTTAGAATTAGTTAGCTTTTTAGCATTAGCTCGTTCTATTTATGATTAGCCAGTTAGCCTTCTTAAAACTGATGTATAAATAGAAAAACCTGTAACTGAAAAATACAATTCAGTCACCAATTTGATTTCTGCAAATTCTCTCAAAAGGAATGTGCAGAAAAATGTTCTCCCCACACTCCACTGATTCTTGAATCATTCCCTTTAGATACAGTTTGAACTCACCTTTCACAGTTTACTATTTCACTTGAATTGAAAAGGATCATGTTGGCATCCATGCATATATATCTCGTGAGATCTCTTATAATAATTGTTGCACTTGAGTTAATATAAACAATGCTAATCAAGTAAACGATGCTACATGTAAAAATAGAAAAAATTAGAAAAAGCATTTTTAAATCACTTATTTGATGAGGCATCATGATATTATAATGACAAATATGATTGAAATTCTATACACCCACAATCCAGAACTATATAGAATGCTAGTCTTACCAGATCGGTGTAACAAACTAACTTTCTGGCACCTAGCTAGCTAGAATAATTCTAGATTCCTTCTACCTCTATTTCTCTTATAACTACTTTTAAGTTCTAACAGAATAGGAGTATGAATGGAAATAAACCAAGTCTAGAAGCATCTTGAGTTTGTTAGGCTTAAATTGCTGAGTCAGCAGCAGTTAGTTAGGCAGTTATCTTTTCTTTTTGTTCGCATTTATATGTGTAAAGCCAGATGCTACCTGTTGTAACTAATCATTCATTTACAGCAATAACAATTCTCCTTTCACCTTTTACTCTCTTTCAATCAATTCTCTCAGCTTGGATCACAATTCCACTGCTTCTGATGATACCTTTTAGGGTGTGTGTGGTTGGAGGAATTATAAATAATTCCTAGGAATTTTAAGATAGAAATATCATATTCCCATATTTGGTTCAAAGTTTGAAAAGTTATTCCTAAACAAATTTGATTCCAGGGAATCAGAATACCATCATTTCAATTCCCACCTTCCCCTTGGGTATCTTTGATTCCCATGGGAATGGAATCTTTGTAACAAAGTAATACTTGAACCACACACACCCTTAGAGTATATTTAATTATCTCCGTCATTCTCCATTTGATCTCTAAATTCTTATTTATGTCTTGTACATATACAAACATCTCAGAACATTCAAAGCAATTTTGTAATTCTATTAAGGATAACTCCTAAACTTGCTGCGTTCATGCAAAAATTATAGTCACCTTTTCTTTCCTAATTCATAGACTAAATCCTAATACATGGAAAGAATTATCAGGGTAATTATTAGTTAGATAATATAAAATGTTGGAACAACTTGTGGCAGATCATGATAATGCCGAAGCATCAACAAACAGCAGGAGTTAGTTGTACGCTTTCCCAATTTAGCAATGTAACTAACTGGGATGGAGTTAGTTATTCTGTTACACCTTGCTGGCTTAACTAAGTTAGTTAATTCTTTCGATCAACTCTCACTGATAATTCCTCTCTCTCTCATTTTTCTCCAAAACTCTGCACTCAGAACAGAGTTTTCCACACTAGGTTTTTTTTTTGTTAATCTAAAGGTTAATTATCATTACCTCATGTTTTAGCAATAAGAGTTAGGATATCTAGCAGTGATGGGTTGCATTATGTATGGTTTGTAGGTCCTCAAACTTTTATAGGCCCATAATTAAGCCTAAGAAGAGTATTGACCAAAAAGAAATTCACCAAAAACTGGAATACAAGAAGATTTGTTGAGTTATTAAACCCGAAGAATGTTAATGTCATATTTTATAAAATATAAGAATGTGGCTACATGCATAATTTACCACTTAATCATTGAATATATTTGTATAACTTTGAGAAGGTAAGTGCAGTTGAGAAAATCTTGAGTTTGAATTAGTAATTGAGCAATGAATTGTTATAAATAATTGATTGTACTATGATGATATGATTAGTGGCATAACTATTCAAACTTAATGGCACTTTGTTTCGCGAATGTCAACAAAGAAACGAAGGCGAGTAGAAAAAATTAGAAAAAAATTTGCAATGGTTCATTTCAGCGTTATTTTTTGCTTTTCTATATATATATATATATAGAAAGCAAAAAAAATTTGTTGAAAATCTTTTTTATTCTTAAAGATTTTTAGTTATCATGAAATGTTTGTAGAATGACTAGTATATAAACTTGCAGAAAAGAAAAAAATAATATATATACAATAAAATATAAATTATACATTTTGTCTCTAATGTATCAAAATTCTTTAAAATTATAAAAAAATAAATTTATTTAAAATGAAAGTAATGTGATTAAGTATAATTTATTTAGATGTAATTAAAAAATAATTGAATACTATGTACAATAAAAAATTAATATTATTGAAAGATAAAATTAAATTAAAATTTATTGTTATGTATCGTTTTTGTCTCTAACGTTTTCATCCTATTTAAGTCTCTAACGTTTCAAAATCATCTCAATTTTGTCTCGCCGTCAATTCTGTTAACGGATCCCTAACGGCAGAACAACATTGAGCCAATTTTAAAACGTTAAAGACTTAAATAGGACGATTGAAACGTTAGGGCAACTTTGGGACTTACCCCAAACGTTGGGACAAAAACGATATATACTTTACTCTATGTTCATTTTAAAACGTTGGTTTGCACATTTTACTTGACATATTTTTAAGTTGAACAATTTTGTGCCTTTAGCTCTTTCACTCATGAAATATTGACGTTACTTGTGATGTATATGCTATCATTTAAAGTTGTACTTCGGAGGTGATTTATTTACTCATATTTTCTATCTTTGATTGACATTTTTTTCAAGTTCATATATCTTCTAGTTATATTACTTAAAAAAAAAATACCTTAGTACATTACACACTTGAGAAAACTCAATATGAGATATTGTAGAGCTAACAATGTTAATCCATGTTGGTCGTGATTGCATTGGTATTCAACCTTGGTCCTTGAAAGGCTTTGAATTCATGGCTTTGAATTCGAAGCTTTGAATCAAATGATTTGGTGAGAATGAATATGGTTTGGATAGTTGGAATACTGATTATTTTGTTCTCTTAGTAGAGACTTTCGCCCCAATGTTAATCCTAGCTCTCTTAGAGTGAGAGTTGTTTTGTACTGAGTAAAATATTTTAAAATGTGTTTTTTCAGTT
>NC_029792.2:11580174-11580689 GCF_000816755.2 Arachis ipaensis
ATGTTTATATTTATGAGTTTTTGATTGTTTTATATATTATATTTTTTTTTTTGTATGAAATTAGAATAAATTCTGATGGTTGAATCTAATGATTTTGGAATAATTTTATTCCTAGTGTTTCATTGATTTGTTAACAAGTTGATGGTACTTGTTAAATTTTATGGAATAATTTTATTGATGGTTAATTTTTTTTTGAGTTAATTTTTCTATCATAATTTTTTGATTGTGTTGTTATGTTTTTTGCTGAATTAGTGTCTGAAATTATTTTGAATTGTGTTGTTGGTTGTATGTTGAATATGAAATAACACAAAGTGATCAATCAATTACTCTATTGGTTTATTGATCGATTCGATTCTCGTAATCTTGTTAAAGGTGTAATTCTGTTTTTGGTATAGTATGTATTGTATGATAATATCATCATTAGGAGTGGCAAACGTGCTGGCCCGCCCCGCCCCGTCCCGTCCCGCCTAATGAGACGGTCTTAAAATCTCATCCCGTCCAGCCTAATAACGGGT
>NC_029792.2:11580751-11599511 GCF_000816755.2 Arachis ipaensis
ATAATTCGAAATCAAATTTTTTGAAACAAAATAATAAAATCAACATTGTCTAAAGTAAAATAAATATTGTCCAAAATATATAATTAAACATATACAAGTTTAGAACATAATAAATCAAACGTAAAATATAATCCAAAACACTAAATTAGAACATCTTAAAAAAAACCCTAAGCCCGGCGAGGAAGCCCGCCCCGCCAAAGCCCATGGTTTAAGCGGTGCGAGTTAGGCGGGCTTTCGATGTGTGGCGGTCTCAATTTTAATTTCCAGCCTAACCTATTTTTTTGGCGAGTTACGCGGATCGAACTGACGGATTTAGTCCCGTTTGTCACCCCTAATCATCATACTTTTTGTACTATTCATATATATGATATTATGGCGTACACAATTACATTTATTGATTTTAACGGCGATTCTCTACATCAATTCTAGTGTACTTTCACTCACACTCATAGTGTTTAATATACTAAGAAAATACCTGGCTATGATTATCCCAAAAAATGGTATCATAGCTCATGGTGTAAATCGAGCTTTTTTGGATGTTAGAGCAATTACTACAAGAAATACATTGAGTACCGTCGGATTCAGCGTCGCACATTAGCATCGGCTTTACCCACGGATTTATCAAAGAATTTGTTGTGGGATTCATCATGCCAAATAATTACTGGCGGATAGCCTCTTCTAACAGTAAAATCGCCGGTAATATTTGGCGGAAAAAGGCAAATATGCGCTAAATATAACGTCGAATTTACCGTCAGAAAAATTCAACGGTAGACACGTTTAATGGAACGCTGCGTTTTGGTGATCCACAATGCGTTACCGTCGAAGTTATCCGCCGGTAAATCCGACGATAATAGTGTCCTAAATTCAAACCGTGAACCCTCTCTCCCTTCATTTCGAAATCTCTCTCTACCCTCTCTTCTCCATCTTTCTCTCTAGCCCTTTCTTTTCACCGCCGCTTCGTCAGCACCGCCACCGCCGCCACGTACGCTTCCTGTCTCCGCCTCTTTTCTCTCCTTGTACTAACCCATCTCCGCGACGAGAGAGTTGCCGGAGTCGTGTCTCTGCTCGTGAAGAAACTGTGCCGCCTGCTACGCCGCCGGCCACCTCCTCTATTCTAAGTAAGTTAGCCTTTAATATCTACCATTAATGTTTCTATTAGGGGTGTGCATGGGTCGGGTGAAACCGGGTTTGATGTGACCCAGACCCAATCCGAAATATACACCGCACCTGTTTATTAGACCCGAACCCGGCCTTAGACCCGATGAAACCTATATACTTTCGGGCCACGATTATACTGGGTAAAAACCGGGTGAAAACCGGGCCATTAACGTTACATTACCTTGATACTTTCTTATAAGCTAGCATGTGAAAATATCCAAATTTTCAACACTCCAACCATTATTTGACATGGTAAAATTCATTTAGAAAAATATAACAAGAACCAACTCTTCTCTAAAATTAAATCATATCCATAATCAATACTAATATTGTCTAATAACACAAAATATTTAAATCAATACAAATAACATAATATTATGCATTTGTCTAAAATCTTATGCATTTTAAACATAAAATATTAACTTATAGTCTTATAATAACTAATAAAACAAAATATTAAGGTTTACAATACTTAAATTCCACATAAGAATAGCTATCATCCATCACTTATAACACAAAATATTAATTGTGTATGATGACTGGGCCACCGGTCGAGTTCGGATGACCCGAGCCATGGCCAAGACCCGACCCAAAATAATGACCGGATCTATTACCCTTACCCGGCCCTAGACCCGGTGAAATCACACCAAATTAGCCCCTAAAGTGTTCGGGGCCGGGTTGAGTCTTTGGGCCGGGTCGGGCCATGCATACCCCTAGTTTCTATTTTGCTGTGAAATTGATTTTAATATATGTTTCGAAAAAAAATTGAACAATGTTCTGTGAATTTGGGGTTTAGAAATTAAATTATGTTACTGTAAAATTGGGATTTAGGATTTACATATTGCTTCATGTATTGGATTTATGTGCATGTCACATCTTATTATGCTTGATTATGTTAACTTGACTCTAATTAAGAATAAATAGTTGAATTTAATTTATATTTCAAGTTTTGCATATTGCTTTTGCATTGGACTTATATGCATGTCGGATCTTATTGTGCTTGATTATGTTAATTTGAATCTAATTAAGAACACTACAACATTTTGGGTCTATGGCCACGGTGTTTTTGGTCACGGCAAAAAATCGTGACAAAAAAGCTATGGTCACGGTTTTTACAAAAAGGGTGGCCTAAAAGGGCTCTATGGTCACGGTTTTGGGGGTGACCTAAAGCGGTCTATGGTCACGGTTTTTTTACAGTGACCAAAAAGGGTCTATGGTCATGATTTTTCAAAAAAAGGTGACCTAAAAAGGTGTATGGTCACGGTTTTGGGGGGTGACCTAAAGTGGTCTATGGTCACAGTTTTGGGGGGTGACCTGAAAGGGTCTATGGTAACGGTTTTAGGAGTGACCTAAAGGGGTCTATGGCTACGGTTTTTTACGGTGACCAAAAAGGGTCTATGGTCACGGTTTTTCAAAAAAGGGTAACCTAAAGGGTCTATGGTCACGGTTTTGGGGGGTGACCTAAAGTGGTCTATGGTCACGGTTTTGGTGGGTGACCTAAAAGGGTTTATGGTCACGGTTTTAGGAGTGACCTAAAGGGATCGATGGTCACGATTTTTTACAGTGACCAAAAAGGGGTCTATGGTCACAGTTTTTCGAAAGGGTGACCTAAAAGGGTCTATGGTCATGGTTTTGGAAAGTGACCTAAAGGTATCTATGATCACGGTTTTGGGAGGTGACCTAAAAGAGTCTATGGTCACGGTTTTTTAAAAAAGGATGACCGTAGAGTATCTATGGTCACGGTTATTAGGGGTGGCCTAAGGTGGTCTATGGTCACGGTTTTTTTTTTTTAATTTATTTTTTATTTTTTAACTATCCCTTCCCAAAATTCCCCCTCCCTCCCAGCAAAATCCCCATTCCCTCCTAATTAATAACTTAGAACAAAAAAAGAACCCTAGCTCTCACCGTTTTCCTTCGAGCCAGCCTCCACCATCGCCGATCTCCTCCCAACCCCCTCCATCGTCGTTTCCCTTCCTCCCAGCCCTTACTTCGTCACAGCCCCCAAGATCGACGAAGGCAAAAACTCTAGCATCGCCGAGCTCCTCTGTCTCACCGCGAGGAAGAAGAGGAGCCGTCGCGCTCCTCCGCTATCCAGCCGCCGTTGAGCTAGGTTCGCCATCGCTCCTCACTACGTGTCACTATCGAAGTTCGAAGAGAGAGAGAAAGCGCATGAAGATGAAAGAGAGAGGGGTCCAAAACTGAGCTGATTTCTGTCACTGCCTCCACTGCCTTCACCGCCACTGTTGAAGCTCTGATGCGGCTGCTGCTGCCGTCCGAGCCGCCACTTGGGGAAGCTGCTGCCGCCGTTACCACGGGTGGAGTCCGCCGTTGAGCTATGTGTCGTTCAGTTTCACCGCGAGCTTCCTGTCACCGCGAGCTCACCAGTAGAAGCGTTGCTATTCGAAGAGCAAGTCTGATTATGTGAGCAAGTCTTATTCGAAGCAAAATCCTCTGAGTAACATTCAATCACACACACTCCTTGATTGATTCTATCGATCAATTTTATATATACTTGTTTAGAAATGGTCATTCATAATCATAGTATAGTGCCTTTTGATCTTGGACTTTGATGATGCTTCTGCTTGTGCTTTGGAAACTTGGAAAAAATGGAGCTGAATTGGGAAAAAGGGAAAAATGAAGAATGAAGAAAAAGATTTTTTTATTTTTTAAGTTAATTTTTCAAATGATGAAATTTATTAAAGTTGAGTGATGAAATTAGTTTTTTTTTGGGGTTTAAAAGTAGATATTTTGGTATTTACTTTGATGTTTGAGTTTGGGAGGATGAATTTTTTCCGCCTAATTGAAACCCTGTTGAGCTGACGAAGAACTTTTTCTGCCTAATTGAAACCCTGTTGAGCTGACGAAAAAAATTGTTGTTGCCAATTTAGTTATTGTTGATGATGTATTTTTCGTTTAGTTTGGATTCAGAAATTGGATTGAAGAGTGTTGGTTTAGTAATTTGTAATTGAATTGAATTGAATTGCCTCCTGTAATATGTAATATGAATTGCCTTTTGATCTTGGACTTTGATGATGCTTCTGCTTGTGCTATGAAAACTTGCAAAAAATGGAGCTGATTTGGAAAAAGGGAAAAAATGAAGAATGAAAAAAAAGTTTTTTTTTTCTTTTTTAAGTTAATTTTGCAAGTGATGAAATTTATTAAAGTTGAGTGGAATTAGTTTTTTCTGGTGGTTTAAAAGTAGATATTTTGGTATTTGCTTTGAGGTTTGAGTTTGGGAGGATGAACTTTTTCTGCCTAATTGAAACCCTGTTGAGCTGACGAAAAAAAATTGTTGTTGCCAATTTAGCTGTTGTTATCGATGTATTTTTCGTTTAGTTTGGATTCAAAAATTGGACTGAATTTGTAGGTTTAGTAACTTGTAACTGTATTGAATTGAATTGAATTGCCTCCTGTAATATGTAATATGAATTGCCTTTTGATCTTGGACTTTGATGATGCTTCTGCTTGTGCTTTGGAAACTTGCAAAAAATGGAGCTGATTTGGAAAAAGGGAAAAATAAAAAATGAAAAAAAGATTTTTTTTTTAAAGTTAATTTTTCAAGTGATGAAATTTATTAAAGTTGAGTGGAATTAGTTTTTTCCAAACATGACCCATCATTCATCATCTTCATTATCATATATCTCTTTTAATTTATATCCAATTTACTTTTATTTAATTTCTGAACACATGCTTATATATTTGTCTCCAGAGGACTTTTTCTAATGAATATATTATACACACATATGCTGTACATGTTAATGTTAATCCTTCAAGTTTAATGATTCTATATACTATATTGTCTAATTAGAATTTCGTACTTTTATAAAAATAAATAGGTTTTAATTTAATAATATTTTGGGTGGTATTAATGCTAATTTATGGTCCATTGAAGTGGTATATAGCGTATACATCTTCTCTTTAGCCAACAGTGTTGAATTCAAATATTGGGTAGGGCATTCCCAACTCTCAATCAAGATTACTTCGATAAGAGGATACCTATGGTTCCACTTCTACCAAATAAAGGAAACGCCATTCACTCTCTTGATAAAATATACCACTAACACTTTTCAGCTGGATTTCCATTTCCTCCTTGCTATTTTTTGAGACACAGTTAGTGAATATTTCTGATCATGTTATTTGGTCTTTTAAATAGGCTCTGGAGAATATTTCTGACAGATTTGGTCATTCAAATGCCTGGAGCAGATTACGCTAGATTCGTGCGTACAATTTATGCTTTCGCTTAGGTAATGTACCGTTCTGTCTTACATGTTAGTGTATTAACTTTGCTATATCCTGGGTTTATCTGCTTTCCCAAATTGATTTGATATGCTAAATATGTTGTGCTTATTTGCTGATTTATTACTTCCCTTTACAAATTTATATTTTTCTTTGCTGATTTGGTAAATACATTAGAGGACTGATTTTCTGTAGTCTGTGTGTGTATTCCATGGAGTCCCCATGCAGAATTGCAGAAGCTGGCTAACCATTTGATTTTCTTCTTAACATATACATAGGACACTACTAACACTTTTTCATGCTCTATCTTTTCATTATCTAATCAGCTGATCTGTTCATAACATGCTCTTTCCAATGTTAAAAAAATAAAATTAAAAAATATATATTTTCTTTTTTCAAATAAAATTTAGAGACAGAGAAGGGAGGTTTAATAATTTAATTCTTCATATAGATTTACCTTCTCCTAAATTTTTTTGTTTTGTTTTATACAGGATATTATTTATTGATTGGTAAAGACAAAATGAGTCGAGTAGTTGTTGTGACACAGTGTATAACAACTTAAAATGGAATCTCAAAATGAAGGAACTAAGCAGTAAGTTTATATCATACTTGATATATATTATAATTTGATCTTCTAGTTATTTAGGTAGTGTGTATATGGTAGCTAGATTGACACTATAATTGACCTATTAGACCATGTTTAGTAAGTTCAGATATTTGCATTATTAGGTTTAATCATGTTTTGTCAAAAGATTGGATGGATTCACCAAGATTTTAGAAGGAGTACATAGTTGGTGTAAATAGTTTTTTAGAGTTTGCCTTCGTAAAGGGAAAACCAGTTGGAAAAGAAATTCAATGTCTGTGTGCAAAGTGTGGAAACACTTATTGGCGTGAACGAGACGCTGTATATGAGCATCTTATTTGCTATGGGTTTGTCGAAGGTTATAAACGATGGACTAATCATAGGGAATCAATAATCCCAACAGTAGTAGATACTGACATGGATGATCGAGGCGGCCTTGATGATATTGACGGGTTGCTGCGTGACGCATTCGGAAATATAGCAAATCTTGAAGAGGGGAACAGTGGGTTGAATGAAGATGCGAAAAGATTTTATAAGCTAGTAGACAAAGCAGGTCTGGAATTATATTTGAATTGTACAACTGGATTTTCGAGGTTATCGTTCATCATTCATCTTTACCACTTGAAGTGTCTACATGGGTGGAGTAACACATCTTTTACCTCCCTCTTGGAGTTATTGAAAGAAGCTATACCTGATTTGAACATTCCCACTTCTTTTAATAAAGCTAAGAATATGGTTAAAGAGTTGGGTCTTGACTATGAAAAGATTGATGTATATCCTAATGACTGCATGTTGTATCGGAATGAGTACATAAATGACTCAGTTTGCCGTATCTGTGGAGAGTCTCGATATAATCAGACTCCTACTACAGATGGCAGCGAAGAGGACTTTGCGCTTCTGAATAAAGTTCATAAGGTTGATGCGAAAACCTTAAGATACTTTCCTTTAATACCAAGGCTTAAAAGGCTTTTTATGTGCCCAAATACAACAGAGGCGTTGAGGTGGCATGATGAGCAGCGTTTGAAAGACGGTTGCATAAGGCACCCTGCTGATGGCCAAGCATGGAAGAACTTGGACAGTCAGTACCCGAACTTTTCAAAAGAACTGCGCAACTTGAGGCTTGGTTTGGCAAGTGACGGTTGTAATCCTTTTCGAACTATGAACGTGTCACATAGCACATAGCCAGTTGTCTTAATGGTGTACAACTTTCCTCCTTGGATGTCCATGAAGTCTGAATATTGCATGCTCTCTTTAATCATACCTGGACCTTGTTCACCAGGAAATAATATTGATATTTTTTTGCAACCATTGATCGAAGAGCTGAAGAAGCTATGGGTGTCAGGGATAGATACATATGATTCTTTTAAGAATGAAACTTTTCAAATGCATGCTGCACTTCTTTGGACAATCAATGATTTTTCAGCGCATGCGATGTTGTCCGGTTGGAGTACGAAAGGAAAGTTAGCTTGCCCTTGTTGTAACCATGATACTTATTTTTGTTACTTAAAACATAGCCAAAAGACAGTTTACATGGACCATAGGAGATTTTTGCCAGTTGATCATGCATGGAGGTCTAACAAGAGATCTTTTAATGAAAAAATAGAATTCAGGGGTCCACCACGAATGTTAACAGGTGAAGAGGTTCTAGATATGCTAAAGTCAGTAGATAATGCCTCTGGGAAGACGCAAAGCAAAAAGTAAAGGCCAATGGGAAAAAGATCAATCTTTTTTGAGTTACCATATTGGCAGCAACGTATGATCAGGCACAACCTTGATGTAATGCATATCGAAAAAAACATAGTTGACAGTATAATTGGTACCTTATTGGATATTCCTAGAAAGACAAAGGATCATGCAAAAGCTCGTTATGACCTGAAGGAGATGGGCATTCGAAAGAATCTTCACCCAATAAATACTAAGGATGGCAAAAGAACTAAACTTGCTAGAGCATGCTTCTCCATGACCAAAGGGGAGAGATCCATTTTTTGTGGTGTTTTGAAGAAAATAAAATTGCCTGATGGAAGTGCTTCAAACATTTCTCGTTGTGTACAACAAGAAGAGAGAAAGCTTTACGGTTACAAGACTCATGAGCATCACTTCATGTTGCATTACCTGTTGCAAATACCAATCAAGAGCATTCTTCCAGATCATGTTGCTATTCCTCTAGTGCGCCTGTGTTCCTTTTTTCATCAGCTATGTCAAAAGGAAATCTCGTTTGAAGAGATTAATGGTGTCAGAGATTGTAGAGACTTTGTGCCAGTTGGAGAGAATTTTTCCGCCGACCTTTTTTGATATAATGGTTCATTTGCTTATTCATTTAGCTAATGAACTAAGGTTAGGTGGTCCCGTCCAATTTCGATGGATGTATCCGATTGAGAGATACATGTGCACACTAAAAGGGTATGTACCTAATAGAAGTCGTCCAGAAGGATCAATTGTGGAAGGTTATTTGGCTGAAGAGTGTTTAACTTTTTGTTCAAGATATTTGCATGAGGGAGTGAAAACAAGATTCAACAGAGTATCTCGGAATAATGATGCAGGCACTTCAACCAAAGATCCTGATTCAAATTTGTTCACAAACAAGGGAAGTCCATTGGGTGGAAAAAAGGGCAACTAGTTATTTTGGACGAGAAGTCACTCCTTCAAGCTAATGCATATGTATTGAATAATTGCGATAACGTGGAGCCTTACATGAGGTAAATTTGCACTTCTCATTAGTTCTATTCCTTAGACTAATTTTGGTAGTATTACATAATAATATACATTCCTTGTAGAGAATGTTGTGAGCAACAAAAGCAAGACAAGCGGAAGCGAAAGTGGAACATCGTTAAAGATCAGAATAAAAACTTTATCGAGTGGTTTACGAGACGTGCCATGAAGGATGATGTTCCCGGTTGGATACGACAGCTGTCTAAGGGTCCAAATAAAGTTGCAAAATCATTTTCTACTTATGTTGTCAACGGGTACAGATTTCATACTAAGCAGCGAGAAGTGATGCGGAAAACGCAAAATAGTAGTGTCACTGTGGTGGCTGAAACTACAAGCTTTGCGAGTGTTAAGGACAAAAAACCAATCAAGGCCAATATAAGATATTATGGTAGAATCATGAATATTATCAAGTTAGACTATTATAACCAATTTACAATTGTTATTTAAGTGTGAGTGGTTTATGGCTGAGGAAGATGATTATGGTTTGACATACGTTCATTTCAACAAAAGATGTTACCAAGACGAACCATTTGTGTTGGCAAGCCAAGCACACCAGTGCTTTTATGTGAAAGATCCATATATTCCCCCAAAAGAATTATATGATGAAAACGGTTCCCAGAGACTTGTTTAACATTGGTGTCCAATTACAGTTTGACCCTAACATAAGAGAGCCACATGAATCGGCGAATAGTCCGATACCCTTAAGTGATATTGGTGAGGTAGACTTAGTTAGACAGGGTGTGCGACCTACTATTGTTGATGTGACACCGAACAAGATCAAACCTAAAGACAAAGAAATAGTGTCTGATGATTTTGACAGTGATGCTGAATTTGAGGTAGTACACAAATTGTCCATGATGCTTTATTTGTTAACTTATTTTCTAATGCATTATCATGTTTATTTTCTAATGCATTACCATGTTTGTTTACTTTATTTTCTAATTCATTATCATGTTTATTTTCTAATGCATTATCATGTTTGTTTACTTTATTTTCAAATGCGTTACCATGTTTCTTCTTTATTTTAATTTTGGCAATCTTAGTATTGATGCTTTATTTTTATCTCTTCATGCAAATGAATTATGTTGATGCTTTATTTGACTTCTATTTTTTTATACAGGATGAACAATGAAAGAAATTCCAAAAGAAAAAGGTTAAGGACCCTATCACAAATAGGGTCACAAAGAAGTCCCTTGAAGATGAGGAGTCCAGTAAAAAATTCAGAAAAAATTCAATTCACAAGTGCTTATTCTTTGCTAAAACAATTTCAAATAAAAAGGGAACATGTTTTAGCTGCATGTGGGGCTAATATTTGTAAACATGAGACAAGAAAAAAGGGCAAGATGCCGAAAAAGGTGCTGGCAAGAGTTGACAATGAAGGTCAAAGCGAAATGGTAACCAAGAAGATAACAAACATCAGAAATGGTGAGGATCAAATCAAGATGCCAACAAATAATTCCAACGAAGAAAATCATCTAGTCAAGATGAAAGCCATTGAACATGAGGATCAAGGTGGGAAGAAGCCGTCTAGGAAGAAGGTGCCAATGAAGAAATCAAAGGTGGAGGGTGATAAAGTCAAGATAAATACCAATGACGCTGAGGGTCAAAGCAAGAAGCTGACCAATAAGATGCCGATGAAGGAATCGAATGAAGAAGATGCCAGCGAAGAACATAAGATTGAGTCTCTTATCCCTGCTATGACTTTAGATGAATTCTTCGAAAAATATGGGATATCATTATATGAAAATAATGAAGAATATGAATATGATTATGATGATCTCAATCCAACCGTTGGTGATAGTAGTGACAGTCAACTCGGTAATGCCTTTATCCCTTTTTTCAATAGCAAATAGTGAAAGACACCAACCTAACTCTTGTATTTAGTAGATTACTCTTTTATTCATTAGATTAGTATTCTTGTTAATATTTTCTAGTAATGACATTGGAAATAGGTACCAAAAAGAAAAAAGTTTGTGGTCCCATCCAACTCAAGCATATTCATGCTTTGGAGACACAAATAGAGTTAACATGGTACAATGGCAAACCCATAGGCCCAACAAAGACACAGGTTCAATTGTTTAGTCGGTTCTTGGGAACACTTGCAAGAAACTCTAATTTGGTCATGTTGTTATATACTAATTGGCAAGCTGTGTCCATTGAGACTAAAACTTCAATGTTGGATTATGCAAAGGTGAGTTGATCATTCTCCTTTTTAAATTGTTTACAAATAGGCTTAGCATGTTTGGTAAAATAACATAATTCGTTGTTTATTCATAGTTTAAATATAACATTCCTAGTGATGCTGAGCCTTGGGTGATAGATACCATTGGAGAGGCATGGAAGCAATTTAAGAAACGCATAAAGAAATATCACTATACACCGTACAACTCATTTAGAGAGATGATGAAAAATCGTCCAATGACTGTACCTGAACTGTATTTTCGAAAATTAGTTCAATTTTGGAGGCTTGATATCATCAAAGTAAGTTATTTTCACAACTCTATTGGCTTTAATGATGGTATCGTGTATTTAACTAACTCTATCTAATTTTATATTGCAACAAACGTAGGTTATTTCTGACAACAATCATGAAAACAGATCCAAGCAAAAATGGAATCATCGAATGGGTCCAGTTAGTTTTGAATTAGTACGCGCTGAATTGGTATTTTTTTGTGCTTTTTATTTTAAGTATTTTTACATCTTTCATGTTATGTGTGTTTACTTAGTCACATATTGGTGGTTTCTTTGCAGCGTGCAAAGAAGGAGGACAATGAAGATCCATCACAATCTGACATGTTTGTTGTAACTCGTACGAGCAAAAAAGGAGAGACTGATTCGGGGACACAAGAAACAATTGTTAGTTTTCTGGTCTCTTAGAAAAGTACACCAAACAAGAAATGTGTTAGCTATTTTTATTTATTCTGAAGCATTTGGGTGCATGCATTTATTTTGATCATATTTGTGTGTAATAGGAACATCTTCAAAATTTGAAAGAAGCAGGATACAATGATGATGAAGCAGTTCAAACAGTTTTCGGAAAGGAGAGACATGGAAGAGTTCGTTTCTATGGTCGATCAGTCACAAAATCCTCTCTTAAAAAGCAGAAGAAAATCCGACAAATGCAACAACAACATAATGAAGTAGTTTCAACTATGGAGAAAAATCAAAATAACTTAACTTCTAAGTTGGATGGTTTAACAAACTTGATTAAAACATTGTTGCAACAAGTCAATCCTGGTATGAGTGCAGAACAAGTGCAAGTAATGATAGAAGTCGCCCAACAATCTCCGCCTGACGCGAGTAGTGCACCAAATGATGCACGGCGAAACATTCCTCCTTCACTTGGATCGAACCATGTATCAAAGGATATGGAAGTAAGTACTGTTCAAAACTTCTAGTTAAATTAATAGTATGCTTTTGGTAAATGATATATCATGAATTTGAGTTAAAGTTAAGGTTTTAGGATTGTGAATCATTTATAATTATGCATGGATATTGGCTGTATATATGTTGCTCTCTATTCTATGTTAATGAAAGAATAAGTTAAGAAAAACAAAGTTCATATTATGTTGTATCTTTTCTTTTTACTCATGATGTCTCAATTGCTTGTCACTTGGTATTTTTTTTTTAGAACTTAATTGTCGGTTATTATAACAACTGTTTATATATGAATATTTGCCAAGGTTTACTTGCTGGTGATTTGTAACATTATTTAAAAATGAATCTCACCTTTTATGTGCTAACTAATTATTAAATTAATAGTATTTAGTGAATAATGGTTGTGAATAATTCTTGAGTGTTGTTGTGGATGAATGTTTTCCTTCTTTTGCTACATATGTACTGCATCATCAAAAGCATTTTTGCTCTATTCTAACATGTTTATTTTTTTGCATGCAGGAAGACATGATGTGATGAAAAAAATATGTTCCATACAAATATCACATGGGATGGGTCTTACAATGACCTTAGTTATGTAAATGTAATATTTTCATGTGTTATGTACTTTTTGAGGTATTACATGTAATTGAAAAAATTATACTCTATTTTTATTTGTGTTGTTTAGACTAAAAATTAAATATATCTATCTTATAATGAAACTTTTATGATTTAGATTTCTTGAATTTCTTATTTTTAGATTTATTTTGTGATTATTATCATTTTGGGATATGATTATAATTTAAAAAATTTGAATCTCATAAACAACAACAGGCTATAGTCACTATTTTAAAAAACCGTGACAATAGATAAGGCTATGGTCACGGTTTTAAGGAGGGTGACCATAGAGGCTATGGCCACGGCAAAAACCGTGACCATGGATAGGGCTATGGTCACGGTTTTAAGAGGAGGGGTGACCATAGAGGCTATGGTCACGGTGAAAAACCGTGACTATAGATGATGCTATGGTCACGGTTTTAAGGAGGGTGACCATAGAGGCTATGGCCACGGCAAAACTCGTGACCATAGATAGAGCTATGGTCACGGTTTTAAGGAGGGGTGACCATAGATAGGGCTATGGTCACGGTTTTAAGAAAGAGTGACCATAAAGGCTATGGCCACGGTGAAAACCATGACCATAGCCTTATCTATGGTCACGGTTTTAACGAGGGGTGACTATAGAGGTTATGGTCACGGTAAAAAAACGTGGCCTAAAGTGTCATATTTTGAAAATTGAAACCGTGACCATAGATTAAAAAACGTGACCATAGACCTATGGCCATGAGGGAATAGGCCACGGTAAAAAACCGTGACCATAGATCTATGGTCACCCTTTTTACTAGCTATGATCACGGTTTTTTACCGTGACCATAGGCTTTTTTTTGTAGTGGAATAAATAGTTCAATCTATTTCAAACTTAAATTTTTGCATATTGCTTTTGCATTGGATTTATATGCATGTCACATCTTATTGTGCTTGATTATGTTAACTTGAATCTAATTAAGAATAAATAGTTCAATCTATTTCATACTTAAAATTTTGCATATTGCTTTTGATTATGTTAACTTGAATCTAATTAAGAATAAATATTTCAATCTATTTTATACTTAAAATTTTGCATATTGATTTTGTATTAGATTTATATGCATGTCACATCTTATTGTACTTGATTATGTTAATTTGAATCTAATTAAGAAATAAATAATTTAATCTATTTCATACTTAAAATTTTGCATATTGCTATTGCATTAGATTTATATACATGATGTATCTAATTGTGCTTGATTTTGTTAACTTGACTCTAATTAAGAATAAATAGTTGAATCTAATTCATACTTAAAATTTTCTACATTACTTTTGCATTGGATTTATATACATGTCACATCTTATTGTGCTTGATTATGTTAACTTAAATCTAATTAAGAATAAATAGTTCAATCTAATTCATACTTAAAGTTTTGCATATTGCTTTTGTACTGGATTTATATGCATGTCACATCTTATTATGCTTGATTATGTTAACTTGAATCAATTAAGAATAAATAGTTCAATCTAATTCATACTTAAATTTTTGCATGTTGCTTTTGCATTGGATTTATGCATGTCACATCTTATTGCTTTAGATTTGAATCATGAGAACTTTGTTTAGTTGAGTTTAATTCTTATGAAATTAATTGAGTGTTGACTGATGCTGTGGATTGAGATTAGTTGGATTTGTGTGAGAACCGTAAAAGTGGATATATGTTCAATTTTAGGGGAGGTTATGTCCAATTTTTTCAGGGAGTTTTGTTGAATGATTCGTATAGAATATATGTTGATTAGTGATAATAATATATTTTCTTTGCAGACATGACGATAGGTAGTAGAGGTAGATCGAGTGGGTCTCGTGGTCGTGGTAGAGGAAGGATTTCCACAGAATCTGCATAGACTGTTCAGTCATCGCCTTCTACCTCAACTACCCCGTCGATCGACCCTTGTGATGTTACAGGCGGGTCCAGCGAACCAGCAGTTCATCATGATCCCAAACTCAAACTACGTGGCTCCTTCTACTACACCTCATATAGATCCAGCAACAGAGACCGCAATGTGTGTGATTCCTCTAGTACCCCCAACAGAATGCCCCTTCACCATCGCCTATCATCTGGCTAAGGATTTTTTTTCCGATGGCATGCAGGCGTGAGTACATACTATTTTTTAATCTTAAGTTTATGTATTTCTATGTGTTTGCTAATCTTATATATTTTTTTAGATAGGTTTGTACCAAACAACAATGCTGGCACACAGGAGATCTCCAAGGTGATTAAGTTAATGTACAACTGCCCATGGTCGAGCTACATGAAGATCCCTGTTGAGACTAGAGAACAATGGTTTCAGAAGTGGGCGGTAATAACCCAATAATGTTGAATTAATTAACTGTATTTGAAATGTATTTTATTTTGACTAACTAATGTTATTGAATCACTTTGTATACTTGAAATTCATATGGGACACGGAGCATAATCTCATGATTAGGAAGTGTTGAGTTTGAAAAACTTATATTGAAATGATGATCAAACATTATTAAAATATTGATTAGGAAATTATTAAATTGTTATATGCTTCCAATGGTTTGTTTGATATTTTTGTTCAAGTGTACAAAAAATTTATGATCAGGCCAAAATTGATTCAAGCCCACTGTGATTAAAGTGTCCAGCCCTCATGCAAAAAATATTTCATTCTATATGGCTAATGTTAATAAAATAATGAAACAGATTGGGCCAAGAAAGTAGTACAAAGTCCAAGACAACATTCTCTTGGACCAACAAGTCCCTTGGTCCGAATTGGAAGAAGAAAGAAATGGAGCATGTACTCTTTGGTTACCTACTCCATTGGTTAATGGAATTCAAATTTCAATTCAATTGATTGCATGCATAGGTAACCAAAACTCAAAATTAAATTGGGTTAAATATTACATTAAAAGCTTTGTCTCTTCTCTCTCCTCTCTCTTATCTTTCGGTCATATCAATCAAACAAAGAAGAAGATAGAAGTCATCAGAAGAAAAAGAAGTTACAAGAAAAGCCTATGAAAGAAAGGCTATGAGAAAGGAAGATCTAAAGTAAGGCATGGCAAGATCTTTACCATTGAAGGCAAGATTTTAAAGAAGAGCTTCAAGATTTTCGAAGCCAAAAATAGAAGCAATCCGCCTCTGTTAGAGAGGAAGATATCAATTGCAAAAGTTCACTTCCATTTTCGTTCATCAAAGAAAGAAATTAGCCGCCGAGCTACACGTAGGAAGAAGCAAAAATGGAAAGCAAAGAGCTGTTCTGGGTCAGAAGATCATCAAGGGTCCGAATCGTTTCTTGGAGCCAAAGATAAAATCAAGGGTTCAGATTGAAGGAGCTTGATGAAAAGGGTGGAGAGAGGTACATGCATGTTGGTTTTTTTGGTTTTCCCTCTCTCTTCTCTCTGTCCGAACTGCTACTGTTTTTGGTTGGAGAAGAAGTTGCTTGGTTGAACCGGTTTCAACCTTGGAAGCTTCCCCTTCTATATTAAGAGTGAACGGCCAAAGGTTGAGATCAAGGAGAGAAAGCATAAAGCACAGAGTTCTCATAGCTACCCAAGCTTCTTGAGTTCATCTCCTTCAATGGTGTTCATTTTGTTTTCTTTTTATTAATTTTGTCTATCTGAGTCTCATGGTGGAAAAGGTAAACATGGTGAGGTTTGTAAAAAAAAGCCAATGAGAGAAAAAAGGCAGTGAGCAAAATTAGAGAAAAAGCCATAGATGTCTATCTCAGAGTTTCTTTGTACATCTTTCTATTGTGTGTCATGATCCTGTGGGGATTCTCTTGCAAGTTGGGTTAGCACTTTGCAGTTCAAAGCTAGGTTTTGAGTCCTAGTCAAATTCAGATTGGGTGTAGAATCTGGGTTTGTCCCTGATAGGATTGGGTAGATCCTAGGAAAAGAATTGGTGTTTGTAATCTTATAAAAAATAGTGAAATTCCATCATTGTTGTGATGGAGACTGGATGTAGGCTGCATTGCACTTAGCAGCTGAACCAAGATACTTCTTTGTGTGATTCTCTCTTCTCTGCTTCTTCTCTGTTTCTGGTTCACAAGATACAAAATAAAAAATGTCTCTCAACTTGTTACGAGACAAAACAAAAATGTCTCTTAACTTGTTATGAGACGAAAAGTAAAAATATCTCCTGAAGTTCCTTTAAAAGTCAGAAAGTAATATTCAGCAAAAAGGGAGGCTAAGATTCAACCCCCCTTCTCTTAGCCACTGATTACCATCAGGAAGATCTACGACTACTGGGCAGCTAAACGACTTCAGCAGATAATGAGCGACGTTCGTCAGGGACGCGGCCACCTAACGACCTAGATCCATCCATCTATCAAAAAGGAACTGGAGGCCCATTTTAGAAATGATGAGGGGTTCAAGTATCGCAGTTTGATGAACGTCGCTAACAGGACTTCGTTGAGTTCGTTGAAGTATACGGGTGGGTCGGCGACCTTGATGAAAACGAAAATCAGACTAGTAAGTAGTTTGGTAATGTTTGTTAAGAGTTATTTGAATTAGTTATTTGTTGTTTTATTTTATTGGTTGATTGATTATGTGTAGTCTAAGTCGTTAGATTGTGAGGTGACACTAGCGAAGACCTTCAAGTATACTCATACCTTGAAGGCTAACAAGGAAAATTTTGTTGACGAGTGGTATGCGGCCCATTATGTGAGTTTAATTAATTCTAAGTTTCAAATTTATTTAGTTTAAAGTCAATTAACTATTATCCTAATCACAACGTAGGTGGCATGGGAGGATTACACGCAGATATTGGAGGCCGCACCCAGCAATCTCAGCCGCCTAGTAGGAATGATGAAGCCGGCTCTGAGACCTCAATGGTAGATCCTGATAGGATTTGGTACAAGATCGTCTCTGAATCCCACAAGAATCGCCGCTTCGGGTTAGGGTTATACTTCGCCAGGAGCCTCCACTCCTCTACATTGGCGGCTTGCTCTGCCTCTGCCTCTGCCACTGCCACTAGCCCTGCCGATCCAAGGAAGTTGTCGACTTTAGGGAGGAGGTGGAGAAGTTGACATAGGAGCTTCACCAACAAGCGGAACAGTCTGAGTAGAGGTACAACGACCTTCTTGCACGCATGAGAGGAGACGTTGCCATCAGCTTGGACTTGACGGAGAAGCTGGAGTAGCTAAATCGTTTGCGAGAGCAGATGGAGGTGTACAATGAGCAAATACGCGTTGGGGGCAGTGATGCTGCTAGTACCAGTGGCAACGCGGCTGGTGGGACACTAACATCATCACCTACTCTGCCGCCTCAGCAGGGAAAAGTTAATGACGACAAGGACGGTTACCGAGATCTACAGGGTTTAGGAATTTAATGTTTTTTATGTCTACTTCATTGTATTTTACTTTTGTGACATTTTATTATATTCAGAATATTTTTTTAATAAAATAATTTGTTGATTTCTGGTAATTTTAAATTTTTGCCCTAATTTTGTTAACAAAAGTTTTAATTTGACTACTAATTGTAACTTAACTGTGCAAAAAAAAAATTACCGTAGTATTTATTGCTGGACAAATTTGACAGTAACTTGGTGCCAAATAAAACACGTGATATGGCACCAAAGTTATCGTCAAAATAATCCGACGGTTATTAGCAATTCAGTCTCAACAAAGTCATTAAAAAAACCGACAAAAAATCCACCAATAATTAACGTTGAACGAAATAATCTGTTGGTAAATAATTTTTAGCGCCGTTTATACCGTCAACTTTAGGACAACAATAAATTTGACAGTATTCAATATTTTGCTTATAGTAAATAGTTGTTAATGGACCTAGATAAGGGTCTTTTGTGCTAAAAGTCTTTTCGACAATGGTGATCGGACAATATATTTGGTAGAAAGACATCGTTATAAGTAATGAGAAAAAATGTGGTTCTAGCTTACTAAAATCATTGAATATTTAAAAGCCACTTGACTATAGAAGAAGTTCAATTTTTAGTATGCATTATGGTTTTGTATTAGTGTAGAATATTTTACACTATCAATAATATATTAAAATTTAATTTTAATTTATATCTAAAAATATATATTAAATCAATTTAATAAAAAATAAAATATTATTGTAGTATTATTTAATTG
>NC_029792.2:11600003-11613704 GCF_000816755.2 Arachis ipaensis
AGGCGCCTTCACTTATAAGCTAAATGACCGCCCATGCCCCAGGGGCAATGGGTAACGTCCCTGCCCCGCCCCTGTCTCTCACAATAACCTCCGTCCCCCGCCTCTCGCCCCCGTACAGGGGCGAGGGTAGCCTGGGCCGCAACGGTAGGGATAAGTAATAGTTATAACTATATAACCATTCATTATTACATCAATAATTAATTAAAAAATATTTTATTTATATATTATTATTATTTTTTATTCTAATTAGTTTTACTATTTGTCTAATAGAAGATTAGTTATTATTTTCACTTTGTATAAAAGAAGTATTTAATATATACTTTTTACCATAAAGTCTTTTTTTTAACACGTGGTTTAGAAAAAATATTAAAAAATGAAAAAAAATTAGAAAAACATAAAAAAATTGAAAAAATTAAGATAATCTTTAATTGTCATTACAAACATAATTTTATTAGGGTTCAAAGACTCAAATAATAATAAGCGATAAAATATATTCATGAAAACATAATTTATCACTCCAAAGCTAAACACTGCTATCTCTAATTTATGAGAATAAAATACTATTACAACATCCACTAATGATGGTGGTAATATGGTACAAATGACAACAACAATTATATTTAAGTGACTATGATCCACCTTCAAAGCTTATGAAGATGATAAATATCTGTGTTGTTCTTTTCTACAAATATATACTGAGTATCTGGGTCTTTCAAAATGAAATTTGGAAGAAGTAAACCCTTTTCAGTCAGAAGGATGAAATCTAAATATGATTTTTTTGATGAACTAATACTCTCAGGCTTTTGAAATCCTGGTCTGGCTTCATCAAAGACAGATTTGTTTGAATCCTATTCCTATATCGATAAGAATAATTAAAAGTTAAAATCAAAATCGTATAATAAATCAACAATAATATGAAAAAATAGTGTATTGTATATAGTTTACTTACATGAACATATCCTTCAGAGAGACACATATTTAGCAGAATCACAAAAATGCTTCAAGGTAAATCCTAGAAATCACATAAATCACTACAATCAAAGAAAATCAAAAGACATCACATAAATTATAAAAATCACAACAAATCAGGAAAAATGACAAATTCACAGAAATTACCACAATCACAAAAAATCAGGAGAAATCACAGATTCATAAAAATAACAGAAATCACAAAAATCACAGATTTATATAATATATAATCATATAGATAATTAAAACATCTTACATGTCATTAAAATTCTTTTACAATAAAATAAGTTCTACAAATTCAACTAAACACAATTTTTTTCTAACATAAAATTGTACATATCGAATTTATAATTATTGACTCTTCTAGCATATTTCAGTCAATATAAAGTCTAGCATGTTGGCATCAATTTTGTACACCTGCAAATATAAACAATAAAAATCAAAATTAAAAAATAACACATAACACTATCTTCATCCGAGTAAAAATTAAGTTATATGAGGATAAAAGCATTGTGATTTGGAGTTCTGCAACTTATTATTGATTGCTTGGAGTGCAACTACTTACAAGCATCTTTTCTAACACATCGCTCCAGAGCAAGCTAGTAATCCAACATGTGAGATGTTTCTTGAGAAGAAATAAGTTACTGATGAGAATAAACCTGAAATAAGATTGATTACCAAACAAAAGAAAAACAAAAAACAAAACAAAAGGTTATTGACAATATCAAATATTCTTTGATCACTAACTGAATATGTTACCAGAAATTACAAGTGTCACAACAAAATACTAATACACATACATTAGAGAACTTATAAACAGGCCTTCTTTAAGCATAAGTTGCTTTGCAGTTTCTATAGCTTCTTCACTTAATATCTACCAATTTAAACATATCTCAAGTGAACAAAACATAAAATTTAGTTTGACTTCATGAATTACAATATTTTATCAACTCTTGAATAAAGCTTACTTGAATGATTTTATCGAGAAGATTTACTTCTAATACACTGGGGACAAAGCCTGCACCAATCCCCTGAATCTTGTGTGGACCTACACATTAATAATGACAAATTGTAAATCATTGGGTACTACAAATGAAGTTGTGGACCTTAACCCTGAGGACTTCTAATAAATAAATAACCTTCTTTAAAAAAAATACAAGAAAGTTGATAAACTACTATTTTATGGTTTATCTTGAGCTAATTTGAGTGGTTTTTATCAATCCTTTGCTCACTTATTCATATAATTTGCAATTCCTTCCTAATTCTGTGATATAATTGAAAACATGTTTCCTAGGCCTTTAAACTGTTAATTTTGATTATCCTTTATTACCATTCGATGTCGTGATCTGTGTGTTAAGTGTTTTCAGGCTTTATAGAGTAGGAATGGCTTAGAGGATGGAAAGGAAACATGCAAAAGTGAAAGGAACGTGAAAAATGAAGTTTTGAGAAGCTGACAGCGACGCGCACGCATGGACGACGCGTATGCGTGACAAGGAAATTCGCCAAATGACGCGCACGCGTGACATGCGCCACGTGCAGAAAGTTGCAGAAAACACTAGGGGCGATTTCTGGGCTCCTTTTTAGCCCAATTCCAAGCCCGAAAACACAGAATAGAGGCCGCAGAATGGGGGAATCAGAAATCCATTCCATCATTCATTCATTCATCAATTCACAACAATTTAGGTTTTAGATGTAGTTTCTAAAGAGATTCTCTCCTCTCTCTAGGTTTTAGGATTTCTCTTAGTTTAGGTTTATTTCTTCTCAATTACTGGTTCAATGTTCCTTTAATTTAGTTTTCTCTTCTACTTTTATTTGTTCTAGCACTTTGGTTTATTTATTTTTCTTGTTGATTCTCTTCTTATCCAAAATAACGAATCCTCCTATCCACCCCAACCTCCACTGGATAGCAACATCCTTAATGTTATTCGCCAAAGGCAATTAGAGCTTCAAACCACACTTGCCTCTACTTTAACTGGTCTGACCTCTACTATCCAAGACCTTATAACCCATACGGATGCATCAATCCAAGAGCGACATGATCCCAATCATGCTATTGACACGGAACAAGAAAGAAGGGATCGACTTAAAGATGAAGGAGTAGCTGAAGAATTGGTGACGGGAGACATCCAGGAGGAGTCCAATGTTGTATTAGAGCAATTGGAGGAAGCTGTAATTATCGAAGAAGAAGAAGAAGTGGTTGAAGACCTAGGAGATGCTGAACCTCAATGGGAATCGAGAGCTATAGAGAATTCTGCCAAAGAGTTTGAAATTGATGTTGAGGAGGATAGTGTACAACCTCCAAGGCATGTACCTTATAAGGAATTGGATGGAATAGATCCGAAAGCCAGTTTCCTTGGTGATGATGATCATGAATCCAGCTCTCCTAGTGATGAACTTGCATCCGTAATTGAACCCCTTGAGCTTGAAGAACCTTCCCCAAGTGAATATGAAGATGATGTGGAGGTATACTTTTTTCAACCTCCAACTTATGACTTGAGTGATGGGGAAGAAGTAGAAGATTTTGATCAAGATGCAGTTGCACTTGAAGAGGTTTGCAAGGAGGTGGAAGAATTCACAGAAGAGTACAAGGGAGTGGAGCTTGCAAGACCATTGGAAACACCTCTCCCAAGGCCATTACCATCCAATAAAACATTCAAGTGGGTAAAATCCTTATCCTCAACCCTTACGTTTCCACTTGAATATGGTTTTCTTGAAACAGATGGTCAGCTTAGAGCTCTTTGTGGCTTTAAGAGTAAGAGGGAGATGGTTAGTGATAGGAGTTGGCATGCAAGGTTCAATATGGTTTCACGCTCCAAATTGACGTACAAGGATTGGTATAGAGCTCGATTGAATGGGTCTCAGAAGATGTTTGGGTATCTCAGTGAGAATTCAGATTGCGTACCACCCGGTTGGAACAATGTAGATCAAAGCGAAGACGGTGCGAAAGCAAGGTTTGGGACCCCGGAATTCATTCTGACAATCAACACTCCTAGAGCTTTGTCACTTGCTTTAACTTGCTCGAAGGCTTTATGTGCCTAGTTTGGGACCCCGGAGGTTATTGGAATCGTAAACATTGGTGGAAATTCCTGGATGAGTTCAAGCATAAGCCACCATGACAAGGAACTCACCAAATGTCCAACTTAAGGACTTTAACCAAAAGTGCTAGGTGGGAGACAACCCACCATGGTATGATCGTTCTTTTTCAGTTTTAGTTTTATTTTATTTTGCGTTCTTCTTAGTTTTATTTTATTCTATTTTTATTAGTGTTCATTCATAATGTCTACATAAGCATTTTGCATTCTGCATACTGCATAAAAAAAAACCACACCACGCGTGTGCGTAGGCCACGCGTGGGCGTCGATCCCAAATCGGCGTCTCCATCCAACGACCAGAAAGTTGTGATGAAATCGTGCGGTTGGTGTGCTATAGGCACAATTTGGCCCACTCGTACGCGTCCCCGATGCGTACGCGATGCGCACGCGTCGCATGAAAAGACTAGCCCCTTCCAAATCAAACAGAGACTTGTGCCAAAACAACGCTGGAAGCGTGCATTTAGCACAATTTCGGCTGACGCGTACGCGTGCTTTACGCGTACATGTCATCTTCATTTATCCTGTTTCACGCGTTCACGTCTACGACGTGTACGCGTCGACACATTTTTCTCCCATCCACGCCCAAGCGTGATCCACGGGTACGCGTGGATTTAATTTTATAACCCCCCTGACGCGATAACCCTAACTCGTGTCATCCCTCCTTCCCCCCTCCCTCAACATTCCAAATCCTCTCTTCCCCGCCGTGCCGCCGCCATCTCCGGCCATCACAACCCCCTTCCCACTTCCTTTTCCAATTCTGTTACTGCACCCCCAGGTTTTCCTGTTTCCAACCCTGCTTATCAATTTAATTCCTCTGTTCACTTTCATTAGCTAGTTAATTTGAATTCTTTTGCATTAGGATAGTTAGAGATGCATGTTCATAGTGGATTTTAGGTGGTTAGGTAGCTAGGTTATGGTTAGAGGATTTAGGTCTGATAAGTGCTTTGTTCCTGCTGTGTGATTTATCTGATTCTTAATTTGCTTTGCTGTTTGACTGCTGCTTGATGCTGGTTAACTGCAAATTACCATTATTATTCTGAGTTCATATGACATGCTGATTGATGCTCTTTTCTGCACTGCTTTGAATCCATATGAACTGAGTTTTCGTTGCTTGTTTTAATTCGGGAACACCTCAATTACTGCCGGGTTGCTGTCAAAATTTTCAAAATAATTTTTGTTGTTGGGCTATTCTGTTGCACGTTGTGGATTGAATTTGGCACTATTTTTACCTTGATAAACTTTCTTTTCGCCGAATTCATTCCATAATTCATTCGGTAAGCACCTCTGTCATTATTTTGGTTGCCCCCCCATGTGCATTTGACATTGCCATTGATGGTAACCTATGCTTGATTGATTATGGCATACAAGCTCATTGCTGTTAGATCCTATGCTTAATTCTTCTGCATTTACATATGGTTTTGGTGTTTTTACTCACTACTGAATTCTTAGGAAATCCAAATTGTTTGCTGGACTTTGGGAAATAGCCAGCTGTTTTGTTTTGCTTTATGATTGCTTGCTGGTTTTGCACAACTTGTGCTGAGATTTGTATAAGCTGGTGATTCTGTTTGAAATTGCTACTGCTTGCATTGTTGATTTTGCTGTTTGTTTTCCCGGGAACGTTCCTTTTACTGCCGGAATGCTGCCCAATTTTTCTGAAAAATGTTTTACTTAACTTCCACTCAAAAAATTGACTTTAGTGCTTTTGAAATTGCGATTTACTTGGTTTCCACTAAAGCCATTTCATGAGATGTTGAGCTGGCATTTCCATTCCAATTGGTTCCCTTCTTAATTGACTTGCATTGTTGATGATTTTATTTCTCTTTGTGCTTTCGTCCCTCCTGATTTATCATCAATAATTTGCATTGTCTGCTTGAATGTGAGTTGCTTGCTCTTCAATCTTGTGAACTTCTGTTAGCTAGGAACTACAGTACCATGCCACTAATTTTAACTTACCTTTCTAACTCTTGACTTCGTTGACTTCCTAACCTTTCTCCTAGTTTTACATTAACTCTTTTCAACCCCTTTCCAGGCATGTTTGTTGTTGTTTCTTGCCAAACAAGCATTCTAAATTTTATTTAATAGCTTCTTGGATTGTGATTTCTGATTGGTTTCTTTGAATCCTATCTTGCATCCAGTCCAAAATTCTATATCTTTATGACTCACTTCTTGCTTTAGCTGTCATTACTCTTTTACCTATTCACTACTTGTTATGCTTTCCTATTAATTGCCTATTTGTTTCCCTGTTTTATTTGTTAATCTGTATCCTGGAATTTCTATTTTTCAGGATGTCTGATCCAAAAGGAAAGGGCAAGGCTAAGGCCAGCACGAGTAAGAGGAAAAGAGGACAGTCCTCTGTCGCTCTATCAAATATTCTAGGGGATGATTCCTGGCGTGAGAAGAACTTCACTCCACAGGAAAAAGAAGATCAACTAGTGCCTGCGACTGACCCAATCAAGTTTGCAAATCGCTACTGTGAACTGAAATTTCCGGTCTTTGCGCATAAGAGGCACCTATATTTGGAAAAAACTCTCAGAATACCAACTAAATTACAGCAATACACTATAGAGCAGATCAAACAGAGAGGCTGATTCTTTCTAGAGAGGAATTTGACAGAGGTTAACACATCCTGGGTCCAGGAATTCTACTACAACTATTACAAGATGACCCTGGATGCAGTACAACTAAGAGGAAAATAGATATTGGTTACTGAGGAGGCCATAGAAGATATCCTCCATTTTCAGCCAAAATCAGCTGAAGCAGATGGTTACCAGAAGGCTGAGGAGTCCATGAGGCTTATGAGCTTTGATTGGGATGCTGTGAGGCGCACCATAGCCATTGATCCTGCTGTTCCCTGGGCTATGGGTAAGTCGACGGTAACTCCTAAGGGCATCAAGATTATCTATCTTAATGATGAGGCTCGGCTATGGCAACAAATACTGAGTAAGTATGTTATGCCGAGCACTCACAAGTCAGAGGTGCCGGCTGCTATGATCGTTCTCATCTGGTGCGTTATGGAAGGCAAGGAACTATACCTTCCACGGTTCATCAGGAAATACATGGCTAGAGTCCATGTCAGAGGCACCCTACTTTTTCCCTATCTGATTACCCAGATGGCCTGCCGAGCTGAGGTGCCTTGGGAACTTGAGGATGAGAAGCCACCGGTTGTCGAATGCAAAAAGATTATTCCACATGGCAAGCAGTTCGAAGCTTTAGTCCACAGACCACCTTCTCTCACTGCCTCTACTGACGCGGCCACATTCTCCGTAGCACCCTCAGCGCCTGCTGCACCTCCCGCATCCACAGCACCTTCTTCCGCTTCCCAGCCCATCTACCATCTAGTGCACCGCCTCTTTGAGCACATCGATCAGATGGAGTGCCACACTCAGTGGCGTATTGAGCAGTCTGAGCGTCGCAACAAGCGGCACTATGAGCATCTGAAGCTGATGATGAGGACTGGAAATACTGATATCCCCTCCGAGCCCGACACACCATCGGAGCACTCTGAGGAAGCAGAGGAGGATGAGCAGGATGAGGAGGCACAGGTGGCAGACCAGCAGCAGGCACAGCGCGAGGAGCCTCAGCTTGAGCAGCCTGCAGCGCCTCATGCCCCTACACAGCCAGAGCCCACAGAGCTAGCAGCAGCACACCCTTCAGGAGGCGATGACCCTTCACACTGAGCTTGACTGAGCATTGAGGACGATGCTGTGATATAAGTGTGGGGAGGTCGCCATCTCTGGCGGATTTTTGGTGAAGGGCTGTATATATCTTAGATATTTAGCTTGAATTGCACCTTTCGTTTATTAGTTGTGATGTGGAAAAACATGGATTATGAAGTTTAGTTTACCTTTTTAGCATATGAGAAATTGGTTTAATTGAAAATAGGGAGTAAACTAGAATTTTTTTTTAGTTTTTCATAATCACAACAATCCATTTATTATATATATATATATATATATATATATAAATTGATGACATTTTCAAGGAATATATTTATTTTGAGGAAAGGAATTTAAGATTCACATTGAATTTGAGTACAAACCTTTTTAGTAACTTGCATGATATATATAATTGGGTATATGGTTTTTGAGCCAAAGAACACACAACCCGTGAGTTTTTTAGCTTAATTGCATGGTTACATTATTTAACCATAATATTTTATTCTTGTCTATTTCTTCACTATGATTGCAGACTTTACTTTCTTCCATTCTATATGTCCACTGTTTAGTGTATTTACATACTTGCATATGATTAAGGCCATTATTTGTCATTAGTCCACTTATCCCAAATAGCCTACCCTCTCAATCAACCTTGTTTGCCACCTTGAGCCTTTTAATCCCTATTTATTCTGTATTTTACCACATCACTAGCTTTAAGCGAAAAAAAAAACAATTAATTATCCCAATTGAATCTTTGGTTAGCTTAAGTTAGAGATTGTATATTAATTAAGTGTGGGGAACCGTGGGAACTTGGGTTGATAAGAAGGTGTTGAATTGACAAGATATTGAGAATTTGGGTGCATACTCATGTGAGACCAAAAAAATTAAAACACCATGTGCATTGATATGTTATATTTATTTTTACAACAAAAAAGGAGAAAAACAAATAAATAAATAAGTAATTAAATAAGGGGACAAAATTACCCCAATGCTAACTTTAATAATCAATGCGTATGTGATACAATTAAATAAATATTTGGTACATGAGTATGTGATGCAAATGTGAGAATTATGGGTAGCCAGACATGATTTTAGAAGTACGTAGAATATGTGTATGTCAGGTGAGAACTTAGGCTAGTCAAGAATTCAATTTATAGCTCACTTTGCCATACATATATCCTCACCCTTGTCTTAACCCCATTACAACCTTGAAAAGACCTCATGATGTTTGCATTTGTACATTAAATATTTGTTGACTGGTTAGATGAAGAATAAAGTTTTAGAAATCATGATTAGAGGAGATTTGAGTGGTTTAACCCCAAACACTGAGTGATTAGAGTGTATATACAATTCCAGTGAGGGTTCAATGGCTCATTTTCATATGTCCATATTTGATCATTACTTGTTTTGCAAGTTTGTGAACTCTTTTTGTTGACTCAACTCAATTGTGAATGTGTTTTGATTTAGTCCTTAGTTGTGCATATATGATTCCTTGAAAATTTGACTCAATCTGACCACATGTATGCTTATATATATAAATAGTAATTAGAATTGCATGATGCTTGTAGGTAGCTTGCATTGCATAAGTTCCACCATTCTGCCTTCACTCTTTTTTAGTTTCTCTTGAGTTGAGCATGAGGACATGCTAATGTTTAAGTGTGGGGAGATTGATAAACCACTATTTTATGGTTTATCTTGTGCTAATTTGAGTGGTTTTTATCAATCCTTTGCTCACTTATTCATATAATTTGCATGATTTTATAATTCCTTCCTAATCCTGTGATATAATTGAAAACATGTTTCCTAGGCCTTTAAACTGTTAATTTTGATTATCCTTTATTACCATTCGATGCCGTGATCTGTGTGTTAAGTATTTTCAGGCTTTATAGAGCAGGAATTAATTGAAAACATGTTTCCTAGGCCTTTAAACTGTTAATTTTGATTATCCTTTATTACCATTCGATGCCGTGATCCGTATGTTGAGTGCTTTCAGGATTTATAGGACAGGAATATCTTAGAGGATGGAAAGGAAACATGTAAAAGTGGAAGGAACGTGAAAAATGAAGTTTTGAGAAGCTGGCAGCAACGCGCACGCTTGAACGACGCGTACGCGTGCCTAGCTCAGAGAACGAGCGACGCGTACGCGTGACTGACGCGCACGCGTGACCTATGCGTACGTGTGACATGCGCCACGTGCAGAAAGTTGCAAAAAGCGCTGGGGGCGATTTCTAGGCTCCTTTTTGGCCCAATTCCAAGCCCGAAAACACAGAATAGAGGCCGCAGAATGGGGGAATCAGAAATCCATTCCATCATTCATTCATTCATCAATTCATAACAATTTAGGTTTTAGATGTAGTTTCTAGAGAGAGAGGTTCTCTCCTCTCTCTAGATTTTAGGATTTCTCTTAGTTTAGGTTTATTTCTTCTCAATTCCAGGTTCAATGTTCCTTTAGTTTAGTTTTCTCTTCTACTTTTATTTGTTCTAGCACTTTGGTTTATTTATTTTTCTTGTTGATTCTCTTCTTATCCAATTTGGTTTATGAACCTTCCAATGTTAGATATGATTTTATATTTAATACAATTTGAGGTATTTCAGATTTATGATTGTTTTTATGATTACTGATACTTTCAATTGGTCAATTAGATTTTACATTCTCTATTACTCTTCCATGTTTTTATGTTATACCTTCCAAGTGTTTAACAAAATGCTTGAGAGGGTTTTAAATTAGCTTTTTATGATTCTTGGCTTTGGTTGAGTAATTAGAGACTCTTGAGTTATCAAACTCCTTTGTTGATTAATAATTGAAGGTTGCTGGTTGATTTGGATCCCTCTAAAGCTAGTCTTTCCTTAGGAGTTGACTAGGACTTGAGGAATCAAATTGATTAGTCCACATGACTTTCCTTTATTTAGTAAGGGTTAACTAAGTGGGAGCAACAAACAATTCTCATCACAATTGATAAGGATAACTAGGATAGGACGTCTGATTCTCACACCTTGCCAAGAGTCCACTTAGTTATTAGTTTATTTTCTTATCATTTACATTCTTTGTTCAACCTTTCAAAAACCCAAAAATATACTTTTCCATAACCAATAATAACTACACCTCCCTGCAATTCCTTGAGAGACGACCCGATGTTTAAATTCGGTTTATTATTTTTATTGGGTTTACTTTAGTGACAAACAAGTTTTTGTTCGAAAGAATTATTGTTAGTTTAGAAACTATACTTGTAATGAGAACTTATTTGTGAATTCTTTACTAGCAAAAATCCGTTCGTCAAAAGTCATTGTCACACAGAAGAGGTTGTAACTCACCAGGTTTTCCTCCTGAGAGCACTGGACTTTCAGTTGGTTCCACACCAATCAACTACAAAAAGTCAAAAGAAAAATGATAACATAAGAAAATAACACCATGATTATAGCAAAAATTATCTTCTGCAAATGTATCTAAAGAACAACTAACTTTTAAGTTAGAATTCTGTTCTTTTAGATATTTTCCTGCACCAGTGATGATACCACCACTACCTATCCCACATACAAGCATGTCGACTTTTTCTTCTGAACCTTTCCATATCTCTGAGCCAGTGGTTTGATAATGTATATGCCACAAGAATAAAATTGATCACCCAAAGTTGGTAAGAATCAGTTGTACTAAAATGTACTAAAACAAAACATTGATGAATTCATATATCGACTTTAGTAAAGAATCTCATCTATCTATCATAACCGAATCAACAAATTTTCTAAAACAAAAGCTTTCTCCAGCAATTGCAATAAATTTTTAAAAATTAGTATTCTAAAACATTTAAGAAAAAACTAGTATATCAATCAATCACCTGCATAGCTTTTTCCAGCAATGTAGAACTCTCTATGCTTATACTGAAGAAATCTTTCAGACTACTTAACAAGAAATGTATATGCATCTTCAGCTGCAAATTCAGGAACCCTAAGATCCCAAATACAAGCACACAACCAACTCAAAATCGTAATGAACAAAGCAAAATCGACATGATGAACAGATGTGACAACTTCATTACCTATTCTCTGGTCACCAAATGTGTACAGATCCATCGTCTTATTTGAGTACGAAAACCTGACACCAGCAGGAGAATCAAGGAATAATATGTTTGCCATGACAACACCAGCACCAACACCAGTAAGCAATCAAAAGCATGTAAAGAACAAGAAAAAATAACACAGTTGTTGATGCAAAATTTTTCAATTTTGTTCATACATTTGTTCCAAGCATATAAGGGTTCAAGTAAAGTGACTTCCCATCAGGCTTAATCCTAAAAGGGCCAATTTCTTCATATGCACCATAAGCAATGGAGGAGCATCCAACCAATAACACTGAATTAACAATTCCAATCACATTTCACAGTCATAATTCAACATTCATATAATCAATTAATTACTCATGATAATTAAACCTATTTGCAGTTATTCAATAAATTTTATGGGCATTCTAAAATTAAAATTATTTAAATTAAAGCCCCTACCTCGATGTCGCAATCACATAATTTAACATAACAACTCCCTTCCCTTTTAGTTTCATGGCAGCAGCGGTGACTCCCACGCAACCGGAATGGCAGAGGCATAGTCTTCATAGTAGTGACCGGGATTGTAGCAAAACAGAAGATTCAGATTGGATGGAAATTAAGAGCAATCACAGTCCAGTAGCAGTCTCAGACTTAAACTCATCACGGTAGCTCCAGCATTGGCTCTCGGCAGTAGAAGATCGGCAGCACATTCTCTAGTGGCAATCAACAACGGCAGTAGCTTCAAAGGGGACGAAATCACAAACCCTAATAATCAGAACTAAAACTAGAAGCAAGAACAGAACAAAAACCAAAAGTAAAACAGAACGAAAACCAAGAGCAAGAATGCTTGCCTCGGTTCATCTTCACAGTGGTGGCGAGCTCCCACAGCGGCGGCGAGGAGAACACCCACCAACGCGTCCTTCGACTCTCCCCCCCCTTCTCTTGGCCAATTGTGGATCTTCCCTTCTCTCTCCCCTCTGCGTGCGACGGCAGTGATGAAGCACAACGGCGACAGCCCTAGGCGACGATGATGGAGATGGCTTCGTGCAGCTCCAATGGTGACAACAGCTTTGGGCAGCAACCCCGTTCGCGAGCTCTCCCTCTCACCCACACGACGGCAGCGGCGGCGACAGTGGCACCCTTCCCGGCGCCATCCCTTCCCTCTCTTCTCCTTCCTCTTCTTCTCTGATTCCCCCCTTTTCCCTTCTGTCTTCTCCCTGTTTCCCGTTTTCTTTCTGTTCCCTCTCTAAACATAGGTTTAGGGATTTAGGGTAATAGATTTAGGAATTTAGTAAAATTAGAATTTTATTTAGTAATTCTAGAGTTAAGGTAAAATATATACAAGTAATATAATAATTATATAAAATATTTGAAATAAAATGATAATTTAGTGTTTAACATTTTGAAAAAAAAATGTTATAAAATATACTTATATTTTGTGACAAACAATTAACTTGTTATAAACAATATTGAATTTTGTGACAAATTAATTTTTTGTTATAAAACAATTGGAGTTTTTGAAACAAAAAAATATTTTGTTACAAAATATTTCGAATTTTTACAACTTCTTTTTTTTAACAAAATATTATAATATTTTGTAACAAAACACCATCTCGTTACAAAAACTAACGTAATTTGTAACAAAAAAATCAGGTTGTTACAAAACATTATTCTTTTGTAACAATTACCAATTATTATTACAAAAAATTATTTTTTTTTGTAACAATTTTAAATTTGATACAAAATTTTTGTTACAAATATTTTATTTTCTTGTAGTAATATTTTAGTCTTTTCGATATAGCGGGGATTAAACGGGTACCCACGGAACGGGGACCGCCCCTTTTATTATACGGATTTCCACCCCGTCCCCGCGGGAAAAAAATACTCTCCAAACCCGTTCCTAGCGGGTAATTTTCCGCGGATATCCGTCCCGCCGGAGAAAGTTGC
>NC_029792.2:11614718-11616259 GCF_000816755.2 Arachis ipaensis
TTTGTATGATATAATTTGTATATGTTAAAATTTACCTATACAATATTATTCATATGTATGCTAACATTCATGCATAAGGTACTACCGCATAGATAATTTCGTTTACTGATTTTACTGATAATCTCCATATCAATTTTGGTATGTTTTCGTTCACATTATATTTGATAACAAAAAATGCACCTGACGATCTTGTTATCCCTAACAATAACATCATAATAGAAAGGGAATCAATAATAAAAATCACAGGCTAACAGCTCCTAATATATACATAGACTATATATATAATTATTATGAAGGTAATCGAGAGCATGTATACAGTGCCCATCCATATGAGGCAGCATAAGTGTGAGATCTCTCATTCAATTCCAACACTAAAATTTACCATTTTATCATTTAATAATTGTCATGCAATGAGCATGCGTGGCCAATTCTTCTTTGAGAAGGCAATGTCTATGTGGCCATTATCTGAACAAGCAAGCATATTCCCTGCACAACAAGATAAGGGTACACTATATATTGTCTAGTAATTAAGTAGTAATAATGCTAATTAAGGTATTATCAACGTAAATTAGATAATCCATCTCACCTTGTCCGCCCACCCTGACTCAAATATCTATAATTAAGAATCACACTCTTTAATAATTAGTCTGTTGCCAACCACAAGAAAAATCCACATACAAGCCTGCGATTGCGATTAAAATAATTTATCGGATAACCCTTCATCAATTTTTTTATTCCCTGGATTCTTCTGCTTCTTTAATTTGAGTGTCACCCTTCAATTTTCTTTTTTCCTTCTCTAGTGGTGCTCTTACATTTATCCTATATATATAAAGATAACGATATATTTCACCGATATTATAGAGACACGAAATTTTTCCTGCAGAAGATTTTTAATTTTCTTTTTAAATGTTTTCAAAATTTAAACTCGAATCACTTATTAGTTAAAAAATAAAAATAAAATATTTGCTACTCAATACTATGTGGGTGAGATGTATGTATTGTTACATACACTGTACTTTCCACCTATAACGAGTCAACTTATTTGATTATTCAAACTTTTTATAAATTACACTAGAATTAATGAATTCTAATAATTAATTTAAATTAATCGAATAGTTAATTTATATGTCCGATTAATCAAGATTTTTAAATTAATTTTAAATGTATGATGAATTAATCTTTAATACGTTGGATCGAGAAAAACGGTGAAAAAAATTGAGTTGCTAGTGGGGGTGATAATTTAATTAAAAGAAATGCAATAAAAAAGTTTAAGGGAAAATTAAATTATAGGACCAATGAAAATGACTTTATGCAGCGTATATACGATGTTGATAGAACATTAGCACATGATATGTGAAAAAAAAAAATAAACAAAGCTTATTATTCTTTGATATCTTCTATACTTACTTTTAATTCTGTTTATCGGATCGCCACGTAAAAACCTCACTTTCCGGCATAGTATAATGGAAGAGTCACATCCTATGTTGCCTTTTGTTGGACATAAAATATAATATATAAGGAAAAAAAAATTGAATCCTATA
>NC_029792.2:11616271-11616731 GCF_000816755.2 Arachis ipaensis
CTAACTGCATTTGAGTGTTTCCGATCCCTTGATTCAAATATTGGAAACCTCATGTTAGTGCGTAGAACCCAATTAGCTAATCAATATGCGAAATCTGATCAATTATCTTCAATTTTAAATAATGTCCAGAAAAAAAAAAGTTCAGGTCGCTTGACTTTATGAAATAATAAATGACACCACCTTTTGATATTTCACAAAATTTTTAGGGCTTGATCTTATCTACGTCCAACAACTAGCTCTTAGGTTAAATCATCTTCCGTAGTATAACATAAGGACAACATCATAAGATATCTGCAACAAATTAACAATAAAATTAAGCTAAATTCTAACAACTCACAACTCATGATTCAAACCATTTTTATCATTTTTTTGTTCAAAAATAACCTCACAGTATCTCACTGCTAAGTAAACAGAGCTCAAAACTTAATTTTTCCCCAATTTTAATTACTTTAGAAGGCTT
>NC_029792.2:11617740-11623517 GCF_000816755.2 Arachis ipaensis
AAAAAGTTTTTAAAAAGAAAAAAAAAAAAAAAAAAAAAAAAAAAAAAAAAAAATACACTAACCAAAGAAACAAGTCCCTCTCATAAAAATACATGCAATGGAATTAGCACAAACAGACGATGTCACCACAATGTGAGCTGTTCGTGTCATTATACCGTCACGTCGGCGTTGGTCCTCCGATCCGTCACGGTGTCTCTAGTTGGCGATTTTCTGGTACCAAGTGTGGTGTGTAATTGTTTATGTGAATGGAGGTGATGCATGGAAAATCCTCTTCATATGAGGCCGTTAGAGTGGACTGCACCATTTTTGGAGCAAGCAAAATATATGCATTTTGCTAATTGTTCAGTAAATTAGCGTTTATTTTGAGGTACTGAGACAAAGACTGAGAGACTGAGATTCAGTATTGTGTTTGTTGGTTCAAAGACTGATACTAAAATTTTTGTCTCTGTCTCTAAAATTTCAGTATTTCAGTATTTCTAAAAAGTAGAGACACAGGGACTGAAATTTTTAAAGATAGAAACTAAAACTTTAAAACATTTTATACCTAAAATACTTTCATTTCAATTAATTAATTTCAATTTTACCTTTTGTGCAAATTAAATTAGAGTTTCATTCTTGTTTTAATTCTTGTCTCCCATTTTACATCAAACAGAATATTGAGATTTATTTTAATCTCTGTCTCTCAACCTCATTCTTTTCATTTTTATCTCTCCACCAAACATTATGTAAGGTATCTATCATAAACAAAACAAATTGAACAGTTAACACTACAATTAAAATTGTACTGTCAGTTAACAAAAAAATTAAAATATTTAACGGAATAAATAGAGAGAAGTCGACATGTCAATTTTGATTTTGTTTTGCTAATCACTTATTATGAACTTAGTCAACTTACCAACTTTGAATTTAAAATAAAGAGGTTGAAATTTGAAAATGCCTTTAGTTGGATCAGGCCAGGACACTAATAAGTTTTGGAATTTTCAAGTGTGCCGTCGTATCGATGTTTTAGTGATTTTTAACCGTTGATCTTAATTATAAAAAATATATATAATATATAATTAAGATCAACGGTTAAAAATTACTGATACATCGGTACAACAGTACACTTAAAAATCTTTCATAAATTTTTTCCAACAATTTATTTATCCATTATTAATGGTAATAGGAAATAGAAGCTAAGTAGCTACACTTTCATGCCGACCAGCTAGAACAGCATCACTCATAATTATTCCTATCAACAAGTGGTGGCTTACTTGATAACAAGGGGCTAAATATAATAATGAGGATTGTTAGTTAAGGAGCTAATAAATTTTGTGATTTATAGTCATCAAGTAGTTATCAATAATATTTTTAATGGTGTGAAATTTTATCTAATAGTATAAAATTACTTATTTTTTTATTAGTTATATGCTGACCAAAATTTAATAAAATTGTTGGCTCCTAAACTTTTTCTATATCAATATAGCTATGATAATATTAGAGTAAAATACTATGTACTCTCAGTATTTTGATATGAAATAATTGTTAGTATTAAAAATGCAAATACAACATTACTTTATTCTTGTTCAAAAAGTAGCCCAAAACAATATATAATAAGAATAGAGTTTTCATCTAAATAAAGTTGTCCCCTTTTTTGTCTTTCTAAAAATATACTAATTTCTTTCACACTAAGGTATGGTCTGCTGCTATAGCTAATCTATCCTAGCCGTGGATTAGTTCTTTAGGGAACTATTTCTAAAGGGAATATACTTTAGAACCAATATATTCTAATAAATACAGTTTGTAATTCATGATGTTAGTACCACCTAATAATAGGACTAACTCTATAGTGTTACTACCGAAAATTAAAGGGTTTAGTTAATAGTATTTTAAGAACATATATTAAAGTCGTTATAAGTAAGAGTTTTTAAGTTTTTTATTTTAATAAAGAATTTAATTTTCGTTTTGTAAAAAAAAAAATTTCAATTATTCATTTAAATTTTTAACATATATCCCCACGCACAGAACGTATTAGTGAAACCCTTATTATAAAATGTTCAGAGTCATTTAGACTTAATTCCACAATTAAATGACCTTGCACCGCCCTCTACTTAAAGATGAAGCTAACCTAAATGTTGGGAACTTCAATTAATAACCTTGTGAATTATGAATTTATGAACAAGCTAAGCACTTATATTAGTATTAACAGAATCAGAAATCAAATCATATTACTAGCAACAATAAAAAGTAACTTACATGCATATCTCTTGAACATTTTAGGCGGTTTATTTTTTTTTTATTGTTAACCAGATTATAAAAAAATGCAAGACTTGACTCTTGAAGATTATTTAAATATACTTCTTTAGCTTTAGTGTATGGCCGAGAGACATATAAGATATTATAATTTAGAATATTATAATTCAACCTATATGAGAAGACCTCATCATAACTTCTCTACGGATCTTGTCTTTAAAATTAAAAAGTGTGAGAACATTTACTATTAAACCAATATGAGATAATCTTCTTCCTTTTCTTTTAAAGAAAAAGTCTTTGCGATAGTTTTAGGATTTAAACTTTAAGACTTAAGATCTAAGAAGTTTAATTTTAAAATATTAAAAATAAGATAATTATTTTATATATTTTTATTGATTTAAATTTATAAGATAAGTAATTTTATATTTTTGTATGTTTTATGTTAATTTTTTTTTTCTCTTTTGATGTCAATAAAAATTGAATTCTAAACATTTTAATCATAAAAATTTTGATATTATATTTTAAATTCACTTTTTTAAAAGTTTAAGTTAAAATAAAGAGATATGACTATATCTTTGACATTACGACAAAAATTATTTTTAGTGACAATAATACAATAGTCACTATTTCTCTTATTTAATTTATGATTTTGTAGTAATTATATATTTGTCTTTTTACTATATATTACTATATATTGTAATACCAATTATTAGGGCAATTTACGCATCTAAATTGTTTGACCCTCAATATTACGTAAATACATTGTTTCCAAATTTAATACGCAAATGCATTGTTTCACTATTTTATGTAAACCGCTACTGGCAGTAGCGGTTTACAGGTGTGCATAAACTGCTACAACCAGCCGCGGTTTATGTGTGTGAGTGTGTGAGTGTAAACCGCTGCTGCCAGCAGCGGTTTACGTGCGTGTGTGTGAGTGTAAACCGCTACTGGCAGTAGCGGTTTACGTGCATGTGTGTGTGAGTGTAAACCGCTACTGGCAGTAGCGGTTTACGTGTATGTGTGTATACTATTTAAATAATATTATAAATAAAAAATTTAATTTATCATTTCACAATATAATTTAAAAAATATAAATATGCATGTAATAAATTTTTTATTTGTATTTATTATTAAAATGAGATTAAATAGCAAATCAAAGAGTGAGTACTCACAGAGTACTAAAATATATAAACTAAGACTAAATTTTTTTTTATCTTCATCCCTTCTAAAACTCATGAATGATAAAATAATTTATTTTTAGTAAAAAATTCACTAAAGCATACACTTTTTTTTTTAAAATTACTTTATTTTTTATCCATATAAATCATATGATTGCAAAAAATATATACTCCGTTTTGTTTCTCTCAATTTTTTTGTAACTTAATTTAGCGATTTCTGTGTTCCTCTAGCGGTTTACGTTGATTAGAAAAAATGTTTGTTTATGCTAAATTAAGTTACAAAAAAATTGAGAGAAAGAAAACGGAGTATATATTTTTTGCAATCATATGATTTATATGGATAAAAAATGAAGTAATTTTTAAAGAAAAAAGTGTATGCTTTAGTGAATTTTTTACTAAAAATAAATTATTTTATCATTCATGAGTTTTAGAAAGGATGAAGATAAAAAAAAAATTTAGTCTTAGTTTATATATTTTAGTACTCTGTGGGTACTCACTCTTTGATTTGCTATTTAATCTCATTTTAATAATAAATACAAATAAAAAATTATTACATGCATATTTATATTTTTTATTTTATTCATCAAAATTATGATGCTATCACTATTATTTATCTAATTAATCAACTGTAAAATATAAATAATTTTTATTTTTTGGTATAAGACAACAAAGTTGCACAAATAAAAAAATCATTTAGCTAGAACCTCAAATGCAAATCAGCAGCAAAGAACACAACCCATTTTCCAAACTCTCCAATCTCCTTTGTATGGTTGATATAAATAAAAGAGAATGAAGTGATTTTTAAAGAGTAAAATATATAATTTAGTAAATTTTTGGCTAAAAATAAATTATTTTATTATTTATAAATTTTAAAAGAGATGAGAATAAAAAAAATTAGTCTTGCTTTATATAATTCAATACTTTGAAGACTGTATTTTTTTATTTGTAATTTGGTCTCACTTCTAATAATAAATACAAATAAAAAATTTATTACATGCATATTTATATTTTTTAAATTATATTGTGAAATGATAAATTAAATTTTTTATTTATAATATTATTTAAATAGTATACACACATACACGTAAACCGCTACTGGCAGTAGCGGTTTACACTCACACACACGTAAACCGCTACTGCCAATAGCGGTTTACACTCACATACACATGCACGTAAACCGCTGCTGGACTCACACACTCACACACATAAACCGCGGCTGGTTGTAGCGGTTTATGCACATCTGTAAACCGCTACTGCCAGTAGCGGTTTACATAAAATAGTGAAACAATGCATTTGCGTATTAAATTTGGAAACAATGTATTTGCGTAATATTGGGGGTCAAACAATTTAGATGCGTAAATTGCCCCAATTATTATTACCGTCACAAAAATTATTTTATTTTTTATTTTTAATTCTAATTTCTTTAAATTAAATAGTCACATAAATTATCATTATTGCCACTAATTTTCATTATAAATTTTTATCTGATCTTCCTAAATCAAATTGATTGAGAAAGAAAAAGGAAAAGAGAAATTGTTCATGTTTCCATCCTCACTTGCCTCCATTATTGTAATCGAGAAACCCACTTTCGTCCATCGCCGACCATTCTCAATATTAGCAGCAGTGACATGATTTCTCAGCCATAGAATAATAGGCCTAACCTTTTGCAACATTTCCATTCAATCCTTTTGAAAGAAAATGGTAGTTTATGCCAATCAAATTATTTTATATATTTCGTTCTGTTAGCTAAATATGGTTTTCTACTGTTAATAATCATGGCCTGAATGCTTTCATCATTGATACTTAATTGTACAGGTGGAAGAATATAGAGGATGCAAGATTTTGGAACTTATAACTATAGAAGTGATTTTATTCTATTTTATTGTAGGACTTTGTCGAGAATATTGTTAGTTATGAAAAGCGTAATGAAAACACTATATGGCATAGTTTAATATTTTTTGTGTTTGGTAAACGAAAATATTTGGTAATAAAAAAATATTTGCTAAAAATTACAAGAATTTATCTTATTTAATATTTATTAAATATTGTAACATTTAATGAATATTAAATAAGACAAATTTTAACTGTATTTTTGTTTCTCTAGTATTATTGGAATTTATTGGTTTTGACATCAGTTAGCTATCAATATTTAAAAGTATGAGATATATAAAGTATGTTTTCGAATTACTAAACTAAAGAAATTGAGTTAATAGTTAAGTGATGGTCAAAAACAATAAATTTTAATAATTCCTTAACATTTTTCATATTTTATTTTATAGTAGTTAATTTTAGTATATTTATATTATGTAAAATAATATATAATTATTATTGATAAAAATAATTTTAAAATTAAAAAAATAGATTGTT
>NC_029792.2:11623597-11625619 GCF_000816755.2 Arachis ipaensis
CTATTAGAGGCAATAACATTAATAATAAAAAGGAATAACATTACAATTTAGAATTAATTTTAGTGATTATATAAATTATAAAAAAAATAGCACTAAAAGTTATATATCTTTTATGATCTTTAAAAAGGTTTTTATGATGATTATTATAATTGCCATTAAAAATTTGAGAGACAAAATATAAGAAAATTAATTAACGATAAATATATTAGCGACTATTTTCTATCACTAAAAGTAAAATAAATTGCTAACATTCATCAGGTTACCATTCAATATTGAAAATGTTCGGATGTCTTATTTGTTTACTATGCTTAGCATCTTTTAGATATTCTGGTTAATGTTATCTTGGTTAAATTAATGAACAGTAGTGTGTTTTGAGTAGAGATCACAGATAAATGAGATAATATCCTATCCTCTTTAAAATAAAGGGTAAATTATCCTCGTGATATATAAAGTGATTAGACTTAACTGAAACTCATGCTTTACCAACAATTACATCATTATTAAAAGTTAAAGCAAAACGTAGTGCATCGGTTGATGATGATTCCAACTGTGAAGTCAAACTAAAATTTAAGTCACTTCGGTTACTTGGTTTCATACTAATGGATCGCGGTAGAATGTAAATAAGAGAACATCAACACAACGCTATTATGGTAGTTGCTACTCTCATCATGACCGCAATTTATCAAACGATTCTGAGTTCCCCAAGTGGACTCACTCAGGGCGGTAGTGACAATGGTCCAAATAGTAATAATTTTGTAAACGCTACTTCATCCCTCAATTTTACTGCAGTAGAAAAATCTGTCTTGTCAGACAATATTTTTGGTACTATGTGTAAAGATTTTAAAAAATGTAATGATATTGTTATCAAATTTTAAGAGAAACATAGCGTCAATTGAAAAGAAAAGAGAAGATAACGTGAATCTTGAAACTCTGATGGAAAGATAATTTATGATAATCACTGTATATGTCACGAGGAATAATTTACCTTTTATTTTAAAGAGGGTATAGTAGACTTCACCATAATATAGATATTACACTAGTAAACTTTTTAACATTTATTATTAATTTGTGATTCCAAGTTTTCCGGAAAGATAACAAAAGATAAATTTTTTATGGTTCAAGTTTACAAATATAAATGTTGAATTGATCTCTGTAGCATCATGCATAGTTTAATTAGTACCTTAATTAATCCATATATTGACTTTTCTTTTGATCCACGAACCAGTAGCAAACATGCACTTAATACATAATTCATACGCTATTACATTACTTTACACTTATCAAATTATCTCTTAATTGATAGGGCCTTTCTCTAACTAAATATTCAACTAACTAAATTCCACTATTATTAAAAAAAAATAAGAAAAGTTTAAAGGTGAGTAGAATTTATTATTTTTGTCCAATATTTTTTAGTTATTAATCTAATTACTTTAATTTAACATATATTTTTATCTAATAAGACTAAGAGTTGGTTAGGTTTAATTTTGAAGAAACATATGGTGATATGGCACATGCCCTAGCACATGGATTAGTTCTTTTCTGAAATTCTTGATTAATATTCCTTAATCGTCCCATTATTAAAGATGAAATTATATATGTTATTATTTCACGTGCTGCTCACTGGACAAAATCGGAAAATCATGGCATAAGCTTACGTGGAGCCACACACCCTTTATCATTACTTTAGAATTTAGATTGTCAATCAGGTTGTTAAAGGCCAAAATTAAAGTTGATCAACGTTTCCGTCCAAATCTAATAAACGCAGCACGCCGCCGCCACCTGCATTATGTATCAAATCTTGTCCTGAATTCTTAATCATTATTCTCACCTATCATCTTAATTCTGACCCTTAAGTATTGGAGGGGATAGTTAAGCTCATTACAGAGGAGGCCAAGGAGTTTATTGCTACCAAGGTTTTGAGAATTGAATCTGTCAATGATGTGATAGAGTGATTAGTTTAATAGTTTAGTAGTTCAATCGATATTTAATTAAATATAAATATATTATTAAAAATTTAATATA
>NC_029792.2:11625820-11637425 GCF_000816755.2 Arachis ipaensis
ATTAAAATTAAAATTTAACAAAGCAGGGAAGAGTCAATAATAAAATTACTCTACAATCATTAAAATTAACCATCAATAAATTTATTGTAGCTTTATAAAAATTAATGAAACAAAAAAATAACAAAAGAAGCAGCAATTAGATCTATTTTATTCAGTAACAAAATTAATTAATAAAGTTATTCAAATTAAAATTATCATTATTTTTTATAATTGCAGCATTTAAAATCCAGAATAAAAAAATATAATAATCCAAAATTATTATAATGAATAAAATAAAAAAATAAACTTATATATATCGAATTGATTATTTATTTTATATGGGCGCCTATCCAAAAATGGAATATGAATCATTCACTATTGCTCCGGTTTATGGGCCATAATCATCATGGGGGAGAGGTGGCCGAGTGGTTCAAAGCATAGCATTGGAACTGCTATGTAGGCTGTTTGTTTACCGAGGGTTCGAATTCTTCTCTCTTCGTTAATTCATCAATCTGCAATATCTCAAATGCCAACGGATACCATTATTCTAACTTTAGTTGCTATGAATTTTCAATTTTAATTTTTTTGGTAATATAAAATGCAAAATACTAGAAAAAATGGACAGGAAATGCATAGAGTTGAACATAGTAGAATAAGAAATTAAAAGATTTCGTTGAAATTGTTCGTTTGGAAATTTTCGGAAAAGCTAATCATAGGTTCTTCTCCCCATCGGAACAATAGGGCCGTTATACTCATTACTAAACTTGTTGAAGAAATCAAATAGAACCAAGATAGATTTTGTATAATGATATAAGTTGTAAGCAGTTCTTATTATCTCGGCCTAAAACCTCGCCAATTGATGTTTACGGCGCTTCCTCTATCAGTTGGATCTTTTATCCATAGAAAAAAGTATCTAGACATATCTCTATTTCTTCATTTTTTTTATTCTATGAAGTTTTTTTTTATCAGCTTCACAAACCCCCTGTGGGGCTAATAGTTTTCATTTCCCATCCCATGGGAAACCCTTTTCGCTCCGCTTAGCCCTATCCCCCTCCCAGGGTACTGAAACCATTAAAAGAACGCCCAATAACTTATTGGGCACTGTACGAAGTATTTGAAATACAGGAAAGAAATACCATTCCGGCAATAGATTCCTGACGTATACGAAGGAGTGCGATTCGTTCGATAAATTCCTACATCTCTATCTATTTCTGAGATGTTTGGATTTTTCAAAACTCCATGGACATGCAGAAGAGAAATGCTATTCCCACTCGGACCAAGACATAGGAAGGGCGTAGTAAGCGATGAAATGCTTCGGGGAGTTGAAAATAAGCGTATATCCGGAGATTCCCGAATAGGTCAACCTTTCGAACTGCTGCTGAATCCACGGGCAGGCAAGAGACAACCTAATCAACTGAAACATCTTAGTAGCCAGAGGAAAAGAAAGCAAAAGCGATTCCCATAGTAGCGCGAGCGAAATGGGAGCAGCCTAAACCGTGAAAACAGGGTTGTGGGATACACTATTATAGTAGCTGAAACTGCGGATTCTCCAGCTACATTACAATATCTCGCTCTGTATACGGGAGCAGCTCTGGCTGAATTTTTTATGTACCGCGAACACCACACTTTAATTATTTATGACGATCCCTCCAAACAAGCCCAGTCTTATCGCCAAATGTCTCTTCTATTAAAACGACCACAGGTCGCGAAGCTTATCTGGGAGATGTTTTTTATTTGCATTCACGTCTTTTGGAAAGAGCCGCTAAATATATAAGCGTTTGAGCTACACCTTATACATGCATACATAAAAAATATATGTTATCATGGTATTAGAAATTTTAATATTTTATAGTTAAAAGATTTAGAATTTTAATATTTGTTGATGATCTCTAAAAATAATTCAGATACATAAAAAAAAATTATGTAAATTTTACACAAATCTAAAAAGTTAAAAATATTAAAAATATAATTATTTATGTATTTTTTTAATCTGTATAAATTTTTTAGAAAAAATAATTCCATCACATAGGATTAATAACTGAATTCCGGATGAAAGACAAATAATGGTCCATGCAATTCTTGCGCGCTGCGCCTACAAAGACTCGTAATACCCTCTTGAACCCTAAACCTCTTGTAGAGTGCATTAATTTAAGAGAGGGAACTTTTTATATGAAATAATCAAGAGTATATCTTTCGGGGTGGTCCAAATTCTTCTTTTGATATAATTAAGGTTTTTAATATTATTGATTTCTACGTCTGTTATACTGCTTCAAAAGCATTTAATTAATCAATATGGAAATAAAGGCCGGAGAGAAGGGAAAATCTTAATTAAATGGCTACTTCTAGTGTGTCCATTACTAAAACAGTGTAATAACTAATAACAATTAAGTTCTTTTTTAAGTAAAAAATTAACGAGATTATATTTAAGTTGATCTCTGAATTTGTAGGTGAGTTTGAAGTTTTTAAAGTTTTAATTGTTTTTATTTAATTCTCATCATGATTTTTGTTAATTCTTGAAATAATTTTTAATGTACAAATTTTAACAGATTCATGAACAGTTGAATACCCCACTAGATTCTATAAAATAATGTTATTTTAATTTTGACACTTAAATAATCCAAAAACAACACTGTAAATAGTGTTTATTGAAACTTCAATTAATTTACCTAACAAAATAAGTGATACAACGTCATTTTTGAACTATTTAAATACCAAAACTAAAACTGTATCTTTGCAGGTTCAGCGTGGTTCGACTGTCTATATCAGCGCTTTATTAACGTTTTTATACTGAAAATTATGTGAGGCATATTTACAAAGTTTGAAGAATATATAGAGGCAATTAAAATTTTAAGGACTAAATTGAAACGTATAAATTCAAAGGCCAAATTGAATATTTATTCAAAATATTATCTGACATTTAGATGCTTTTTTCGTTTTGATAGGATATTATTTGGATGTTAATCCTGTTTAATTTATTTACAGAGCTAAGAAAGAAATATAATATGATAATTAATATGAGTAGACATATAAATAAGGCCATGGATTCCTTACTCTCACATTTTTGTGGGAGTATATTAACCTGTATCAAAATAATTATAAAATATACCATTTTTTTTAAAATTTATTAATTATATTTTGACCCCTCAAATTATTGGTTTTTAACTTTTTTTTTCTTTCTTTCTTTTTTGGGTACGAGAAACTGAAGAGAATAGAGTTCTTGGAGAGCATCAACCAGATTGAAGCAATTTCCTTCTCTAACTCTGCCCTCACTCTCCTCTCCCTTTAGAGTTTGGAAAACCTTAACTCTGCCCTCCCCTTTCTTTTTGATTTCAGATACAGAGGCATTCAGAGAAGAGAAGCAGCTAAGGTTTCCATCCAACTTCAATCCCTGCCATTCTCATTCTCTTCCTCTGCAGCAAATTTCCTACGCCTGCTTCCGCCGCCGCGACCTGCTTTCGCCGCCGCCGCCGCGCCCTGCTTCTGTATGTTCTCCAGTTTTTCGGCTGCATAGCAAATGCTTTGCTGATAATCTGTTTCCCTGTCTCCTTACTTTTGCAGCCTTCCCCAATTAAATCTTGGTGATTAATTTGCTTTAGAGAGTAGACTCGATTATTGTGTTTGATTTTTCTCTGCCTACTATTGATAGGTACGCATATTCAGAGGAAGTGGGAGAAGAATCAGATGATGAAGAAGCTCAGTCTTTAACAAAGGGAAAGCATGAAGGTCAAGGTGGTGAACTAAGTATGGTCAAGCAAGAAAAGAATGTCGGAAGGGACGCACACTTGGATGTAGATAACGAGTCAGAGGAGGAGGAGGAGGACAAACGGGAATAAGCTCTTAATAGGTCTCTTTTAGCACACTTGTCCTTCTTTCTCATTTGGATTTTTCGTCTTACACTTGTGCCAGAAGTCCACAACCCGTCAGAAAGAGGCGTTGTAAAATTTTGTTCATTTGTACTGGTATACAACAGATTCATTTGTTTAGAGGAATACTAGTCTTTTTATATCTTTTTTTATTTTGGGGTCATGTGTATGTAATTAATGTGTAACATGCATTTGCAAATGCTGATGATCAAAATTCATTGTGTTCTTTATTCCCCCCACAATTTTTGGACGTGGAATCTCCTTGATTTTTGGATCAAGTCTCTAAAGTAGTATTTTATTGTTATATTTTAATCTCTTTTGTCCATTCTCTCATTTCTGGATTCTTTTTCTTCTAATGTTTCATGTATTCAGTCTTTATTGGAGCTTGATCATTATTTGTATCCCAGATAAAGCTGATGAATCAGGGCCAATCATACTTCATCTGGATTCTTTGAGTCTTCACTCTAGCATATCACTATTTGATAACATCAAAAGGTTAGGATGAAGTAGCACTTGATTTATTGTATACCATATATGTAACATATCTAGTTCATTTCTGCTCTGGTTATTAGTTCTTAAACATATCACAGCTTCCATATCTTATGACTTCACTACCATTCTATGTTACAAGTAGGTATTTTTCTTATGTTCTTGTAACTTGTAAGCATATATAATAAGATTAAATATACAGATGTGTCCATATATGCAGTTAGAGAGCCTTTGATATTTTAGTTTTGCCCTTTTGCTGAATGACTTTTGGTATTTAAAAAGATAGAAGACACACTGCTTTTATATCATGGATGTCTGTAAATTATCCTATTATGGATAAATTTTATATTGTTGTGTTGATCAAAATGGGAATTGGCAGTTTATGAGTTAGTTGGCATTGGCAGTTATAAGGGAATTGTGGATGAAGCTTGTTAAAGGAACACCTAGAGACAATTAGATCCTCTTCATTTTTTCAGTTTTGAGTAATTGCTAATATATTCAACTTTCTCCTTTTTGTTTTGCAAATTCCAGCCAAAGGAATACATGCAAATTGCGGAAAAAGCAGCATTATTTATTAAGAAAGAACTTCACAATGTTGAAACCTAAAGGCTGAACCATAGTTTCAGAAATTCTCCATCTAAAGCACCTGGTTTCTTGGATGATTATGCTTTTCTGATCTCTAGATTACTGGATCTCTATGAGTTTGGTGGTGGAATCAACTGGCTTCAATGGGCAATTGAATTGCAAGGTACTCAGGTAAAGATTGATATCTGAATCTGAAAGAAATTTTACGGTGCTTTGCCAGACATCGAGTTCCTCCTGAGATGTGTTACTTGCAGGATGCTTTGTTTCTTGATGGGGATGGAGGTGGATATTTCAATAATACTGGAGAAGATATATCAGTTCTTCTCCGTGTGAAAGAAGACCATGATGGGGCAGAACCCTCTGGAAACTCGGTGTCAGCTATAAATCTTATTAGGTTGGCTTCCATGCTTGCTGAAAGTAAGGCTGAGCACTATAAGCGAAATGCAGAGCACCTTCTGGTTTGTAAACTGCCACCTCTTTCCTCCTAGAAAACTTGTTTTCTTCTTTGTACAAGTTCCCAAGGGTGGAAAGTGATTATCACTTGGTAGTTGTCTAAGATTCCCCTTTACATGGTAGTGCAGGCTGTTTTTGAGAAAAGATTGAAAGCGTTGCCTATGGCGGTGCCCCTCATGTGTTGTGCAGCAGATATGCTGCGTGTACCTTCCAGAAAGCAAGTGGTTGTGGTTGGAGAAAGGAATTCTGAGAAATTTGAAAGAATGCTTGCAGCAGCACATGCATCATATGATCCAAACAAAACGGTGAATATATTTAACTCCTTTATTGAGTTGATACTGCATATTTCTTTTTGGTTGTCATCAATAACATCTGTGCGGATGTTGGTTGTAGGTTCTTCATATAGATCCCAACAACAAAGAAGAAATGGAATTTTGGGAATAGAATAACAGCAACATTGCTCTGATTACGAAAAATAAGCATGCAGCAAACAAGGTTGTAGCTCTTGTATGCCAAAACTTCACTTGTAGTCCGCCTGTGACTGATCAATCCTCACTTGATGCTTTACTATACAAAAAATCGTCCTCTTCATCAACATGAGATATCGGTTCTCACAAGTGGATGTTAGCTAAAGCTTAGAAGCCATATTATACACAACTTGTTGGTTCTGACTACTGTGTCAAATATTTTCTTCAGTGATATAGAGATTATGCTTGTCTTTTTACTCTCTATGCCAGCATTATCTTTCAAATTTGATATAGAATGATGAAAATATGTATATTTTTATAGTTAAAGGTTGAATAAAATAGTTATATATTAAGTTTGGTTTAGTTAAATAAGTTTGTACCTCAGTTTCCTGGGTGAACTAGCACAATAAAATCACCATGGATTAGTTATATATTGTATTCATCATACTTAGCAATAATTAGTTACGGGAATATATAGGTTATGAATAATTTATGTTAACCGATAAAGTAAAGGAAATTAGTAATATAGAATTGTAATATGAAGAAGGATAAATTAGTGTAAAAACAAATGATACATAGCTTAGTACTTTGTCTTTCAAAGAAAATATTAAAAATATCTAAAAAGATAATTTCTCATTCCCAAATGTCTTCATGCTCTGCTTCCACCTTGGTCCTATATTGCCAAGCATTTTCTTGTATTACGAGACATAAATCGTTGTACTCCTCTAAAATCAGATCCACGGCAAGTCTCATTCGTGTGGAGTCGTTAATCTGCTTAGAGCACCAACAATATAATTCTAATTAGAAGTGTGTTGGAAAAATTATGTTAAAAATACTTTCTTATAAATATGACCTGAATGTTGAAGTCATTTTGTAAAGTACATTCTCTCATCCAACCGGTCACCCAAACTCCGCTATCATTCCTATGATAAAAAGCATTCAACAAACAGTTATTATATACATATAAGATATAATCTATTAAACGAATTATGATATTTAAAAAAAATTTAGTTAAAATGCTAAAGAAAATTGTTTATGTATGAAGATTGTTCCCCTGTCAATACTACTTCTTATGGTCGTTCAACTCAAGGTTTTGGTGGATTCATGGCCTTCATAATGGGAATCATTGCCATGATCCGCTTAAGAAGGCAATGCCGAAGAGAATCTGCCCCATGGCCGAGCATGATGATTGTAACCCAATTTATCTAAATTATAGACAAGTTCACAAAATTTTTTTTCTTGCTTTTAACATGCATAAGCTTTGATTTGTGATTGCAGTTCCACTGGTGAGGAAACAAGCGTATGTTTTACCTAACCTCAAAATATTATTACTAGTTTGTGTTGATATGATTGGTGGCGTTTTCATCTTCAGTCCCATTAGATGTCATTATTGAATTCACTTTGGTATAAATTTGATCAATGTGTAATGCACTATGTCATCCCTCCAATGTATGTGTATTATGTATATATGCTGAATAAGTGAATAAAACTATGCTTGGTTTTTTTGTATAACCAAGTTACCAACTAATTTTCTAATTTAATCTATGCAAAGAGAGATCCAGAGGAACAAACGCTTTTCATTTTCCAACTGATAAAGGCAAATCACATTAAACACAACTATAGAAAAAAGTGTGACACAGCAAACTTGTGTTTAATTCGGCAAAGAAGCCAGAATGGCTATACACACATTAGTAAATTTCCTTAGTTAAGTCAAATCCATCATCAAGTATAAATCAATATTTAGAGTTTACGTGTGCAAGGGATCATCATTCAGCAATCCTCAGAAACACCATGGTATGAAAAACTTGGTCGTGCAGATCCTCTTTCAGCAACAACACTCACTAGCAGAACTTCTTCTTCTGCTAAATAACATCATCAAAATTGAGGAAATAAGGAAATAGAACTATCAGAAAAATCATGTGAAAAATGAAACTCTATGATTTAACTGTGTTCTAAGAAGATTTTAGACAACTCACCCTTAGCCTAGCTTCTTCTTGGTTGTCAATGTAAGTTGGCAGTTCTTCTTGCCTCATTAGAGCTTCATACAGAGCCTAATACATAGTGCAAGAGCATTACTTAGGTGAGGAAACCAGGGGCCAAAAAAGTAGTATTTATCAAATTGACAACCATATCACTATGACATTTTCAAAATGTATACAAACATAAATAGCTAGATTACAAAGAAAAAAAGATGATGATGACAATGAAATATTCGCACGAAGAGAACAAATGCACAATGGCAAGTATGCAATAAGCAATTCAGATAAGTCACCGTTTAAGTGACAGTAAAGAACTGAAAACCTAAAAAGAATAAAAGCTTTCGCAACATACTTGGCATTACTTGAATATTAGTATAACCACAAATAAATATTCACCACACTTCCTTAAGAATAATCTGGCACCTGTATGCTCTACAGCAAAGAATCTAGCATAATATAGGCTGCATAGCAAGTATATTGCAGTAAAACAGAAAAAGCATGTAAGCCATTTTGTGAGCTTCCTTTTGTGTTTTGCCACTGCAATTGGAGTTCTTGAAATGACTTGCGTCTTTGTTGTCTTGTTCTTAATCAAGAGCCAGCAGAGTTCTAGCATAGATCTACATGGCCATTATCTTGCAACAGCGGGATTTAGAAAATTTAGCTATTCTGAGCTAAAAAAGGCGACAAAAGGATTCAGCCAAGAGATTGGAAGGGGTGTAGGAGGCATTGTATACAAAGCTATTATATCAGATCAAAGAATTGTTGCTGTAAAGAAACTCAATGATGCGATGCAAGGAGAAGGTGAATTACTTGTAAAGATTGCTATTATTTTCCTTCTTTTTTTTTAATTTTTTTTTACTTAATTTAATTCCATAAAACTACACCCAAATTACTTGTAAAGATTGCAAACCTAAAAGGTAGAGATAGAATAGCAACATGTAATATAAAAGAACAAATATATATGCTTACAAGTTACAAGAACATAAGAAAAATACCTACTTGTAACATAAGATGGTAGTGAAGTCACAAGATATGGAAGCTGTGATATGTTTAAGAACTAATAACCAGAGCAGAAATGAACTAGATATGTCACATATATGGTATACAATAAATCAAGTGATACTTCATCCTAACCTTTTGATGTTATCAAATAGTGATCTGCTAGAGTGAAGACTCAAAGAATCCAAATGAAGTTTGATTGGCCCTGATTCATCACCTTTATCCGGAATACAAATAATGATCAAGCTCCAATAAAGACTGAATACATGAAACATTAGAAGAAAAGGAATCCAGAAATGAGAGAATGGACAAGAGAGATTAAAATATAACAATAAAAATGTCCCTGCTGCCAATATAAAATTGAGCATGAAGTGCATTCATAGGAGCACAGAAAACATAACTATAAACATTTACAATTAAATAACCCATTCTTCATTTGTTTTTTCTTACCAGTTTAATTTTCTTCTCCCACTATTTCTTCTAATATAAAAATCTTATAAGGCAGAAGAGACTTAAAATATATCAAAGAAATACTAAGTACAGAGCATATCAGCCCCTTATTTTAGTCGGATAAACCACAGTTGTAGTTTCAAGTCAATGTAAAATGAGGTGACACTATAGTCTAAGTATTAAATATATTTCTTGACCTTAGTGGTAAAATATTTAAAATAAGAGTAATACTACAAATAATTTTTTTAAAAAAATTTAGTAGAACAATTTAGTCTCTAAAATAGAATCATCAACTCTTTGTTTCTTTTGGCAAATTAGTCTATTGTGAAACTTTAATGAAATTTTGAGGTATTGTTCAAAAAAATAATCTTTGCCAATTAGACTCATTTGTGTCTTTTGCATTACGGGCTGACCTATTACCAAAGTCAGATTTTCTTAAAAAGTTAAGGTCTCCTTATTATGCACAAATTATTTTTATAATGGGCAATGGTGTTTGTAATGCATGATTATAAAAAGTTTTTAATGCTATTTTTTCAGTCACAATAACTATTTCTAGTATTATTAGAGAAACTTATTTCTATATTAAAAATCCCAACTCCTCTCGATTCTCTACCTTCTGATTATATGAAGAGTTATATTATTCTTTGGTCTATTATTGTATTACAATATTCAAACTTTTTCATATTTTGGTAGAACATCAACAAATTTGATCCACTATTATCTATATATATATATAAGACATTATTTTAAGTTGTATGATTGCTTCATTTCGTAATACATCTTTAATACAAACAACAATAATGATATCTAATTAAAGTCAATGTATTTAGATTTAGAGTAAAAGGAGAAATTCCGGTTAAGGTAAACGACTGTAAGCACAATTTAACTTATGATAATTTATCTTAAAAATTTATCTTTGACAAAAAAACCTATATAAATGATATGGGAAAGTTTTGTGATTTAAAATAAATTGGAAGTGAAAGCTTTAATCATCTTATTCAAAGAGCACAAAGAGTATGCAGCATTAAACAGCACACACTCAAACATATCGGATTAGAAGGGTCTAGATTTTTTTCCAAACAAAATCACTAGAATCTTCTCTCATTTTCTATTTTTTCCTATAGAGATTTACAGAAAGATTACAGAACAAGCCCATAGCAATTTTCAACGAAGATTTTGAAGATAAGGACTTGTTAAGATTCTTAGACGTATTAAATCAGCTCAAATCCCTTCCTACTCTAGCAGTAATCTACTAATTCAATATACAAACAACAAACACAATATATTTACACAGCAAAGGAAAAAGCTGTGATACTATCAAATTAATTCATGCAATTTAATTAAGTCCTAACCAATCAAAAAGTGAACCACAGTGAGAAAGAAATTTACAGCAGGATCCGTTGAAATGAAGAGTTCAACACTGAGAGATTTTAAAATCTGTAGTTCTGTACCTTTTCATCTTTCCTAAAACTGGGTTATGCAATGATTCAAAATTAGAGCACATCCAAAACTAAATATATTTCTTGACCTTAAAGGGCTTTCCCTATCATAAGAATTTTATTTTCAGAGAAGTATAACCTAAAACAACAGAAAGCAAAAAAGAACTTTCTCGCCGTCAAGAATTTAATAACTTACAAAATGAAGTTTCACTGCTAAGGAAAAAACTTACTCCTCGTGTACTGGAATCAAAACATAGGCCTTCTGAAATATATTTACACCCTTCCACCACCTTCTGAATTTGACATAGAATGTTGCTCTGTCACTTTGCTGTCATCCTTGAGAATGTCTGTCAGCCGTCTTGCGCGGCGGCGGCGGCATCTTGCGCGGGGGCGGCAGGTAGCGCGGCGGCAGTCGCAGGTTGGAAAGAGGAAGAGATAAAGAGATATTGAGATTTACAGAAGGAAAAGAGGAAGAGAGAAAGACAGGGATTGAAAACCCTAGCAGAAATTGATAAAGAGAGGAAAACCCTATTATACCTCTCTTCTCTGGATGCTTTTGAATCTGAAAATGAAAGAAAAAAGAAAAAAAAATTAAAAACTAATAATTTGAGAAGTTAAAATCTAATTAATAAATTTTTTTAAAAAAAAAAACGGGGTATATTTTGTAATTATTTTTATGAAGGTTAATGATACTCCCACAAAAATTGTGGGAGTAAGAAATCCATGACCTATAAATAATTATAACACATTTTTTTATGTAGGAACCTTTTGAATTTGTATAAATATTGTATATGTCTTTTTTTTATTTATCTTATTTTTGCTTTTTGAAAATCAATAACAATTAAATTCTAAATTTTTAAATCAAAAAATTATTAATATTATGTCATAAAATAAATTTTTTA
>NC_029792.2:11637523-11639295 GCF_000816755.2 Arachis ipaensis
TATAATATTCTGACTTCTTCCTCGTCTCTCAATTGATTTTATAAATATGCCATGCCATGTGAATCCGATCCAATCATCGAAACGTGTCATGGCATGCTTGAGGCACGTGTCGACAGTATTGAGTCGCACTACAAAATCCAGAGAAGAGCGGAAACGAAAAACTAGAAACCGTGGTTTCATTTTGGCATATTCTGATGCTTTAGTTTCCTTTTGCTGTTTCTCTAGTTGCAATGCAACAAAGGCAACAATACAATCAAATTAAATAACCTTAAAAAGGGGGCAAATTAAAAAAAGCAACCCTAGCTAGATTGGATAGGAAAGCTTTGCAATCAACTAATCAAATCAAATAACACAAAAGAAATAAAACCCCAAAAAAAGTTCCCTAAAATTGAAAATGAAAATAACACAAGCTAATCAATATATAAATACCATTTTATTATTAAATAAAAAATTAAATTTAATGTATATATCTCATGTACGTTTTATATTTTAGCTGATATTAAAAAAAATCTATTTTATATAAAAATAACACTTTAAAATTTAAATATGTGGAAACAATAACAATATTTGTGTTGGTTTTTTACATGTTAATATGATATATGAAAGATAAAATGAGTAGAAATTACACACATCTTTTAAATATCTGTTGATATATAAATAGTGGTCATAGTCAGCTTCCAATTACTACTACATACTCCAAACTCCTCACTCTTGCTAAGTTAATTAGTTCAAATTCCTCACATCACAGCAGCATGGCAATTACAAGAATTTCTCAAGTGTCTCTACTTCTTCTAATCCTATTATTCTCCAACTCCTTCATCATGTTGAAGGCTCGCAGCTTCCACCCCAAAAACATTCACAAGAATAGTAATGTAGATAGCTATAAACTATTTCGAAAACTAGGCTTTGATCACTATGCATCAACAAAGCATATCCATTTCCATATTCGAGATGGTGGTGGTGATGAGTTGCATCATCCAGGGGATAGACTCTCACCAGGAGGACCAAATCCACATCATAATGCCGAACCACCAAGCAATAAGTAGCTTTGTTTTTTTGGGTGTTATTATATATGCTTTTGTCATATACAAAACAACATAGAAATTTTCGTTGTTCTTATCGGGATCGAGCTTGCTTTCCAGGTTCACATCTCGCTTTAATTTGTAGTATTTTCAATTAAATAGGCCTGCATATGTTTTCAAATTAAGCCTTATGTTATGGAGCTTATATAGAGAGATATATGTAGGTTTGTTTGGTGATAAAAATTCAGATGCAGTTACCTTCACGTGAAATTAATAGTTGAAAATTATTAAATAATTTGATAAGTATAATTAAATTATTATCTAAAATTCTCAACTATTAATTTTACATGCAGTTAACTACCTCTAAATTTCTACCTTGTTTGACAGTGTCTCTCGTTACGTTATGGTTTTTGTCTATTTGATTTTTTTTTTATCTGTGCTTTTGCTCTTTGAGACGGTGTAAGAAGAGTTTAGTGAAGAGGCTTTCTATTTATGAGCATTTTGTGTTGTCATTTTACTTACCCATATAGCAATTATATATCTTTTTGTTCTCAATGCAAGTAGTTATACATGCATTATACTATTATTTGAGTAATACTAAATGTTAAAAATATATCTAATTATTACTATTATGCTTAATGCTATATTGATAAGATTTTTTTTTAAATATCTCTGATTTATTAATTATTGAGCCCTTAAAATATTTGTTAATTAAGATGTATGTAGACATAGCTAGTATAAGGCATGCAC
>NC_029792.2:11640431-11641147 GCF_000816755.2 Arachis ipaensis
ACTGCTGTAGGTAGCGAATGTCATGAACCTAATCGGTGAGGTTCAGAAGCCGATTCAGTTCCAAACCCTTCCCGACGGCAGAACTTACGCCGCCGGCGTTCTCACTCGCCAAGAGTCCCACTCTTCTCCTTTCCTTTGGTATACTAATAAGCACTTTTACTTTTAGTTTATTTACAGATAAAACGAATGTAGCTGTTTAATTAACTAATGGTACTTCACACAAGAAAGTGTTGTAGTTAGTTACAAAGTTAAGCTATGAATTAGACAGTTACTAACAACTTTGCGTTTAGTAGCTTCGTATGATGTTAATTAGCTCAATTTTAGGTATATTGGTCAATAATGTATATACGTAGCTGGTCAACTCAGTGCTGATCCACCGCGTTTAGGTAGAACACAATACTACACAAGGCAGGAGCGAGGAAGAAGAAAGAATGAGTCTTAACTCTGGAAATGTTGTTTGTGACTGGTGCCTCTGGTTAACAGTTCGTGACCCAAGTCACTTCATTTTTGTTTTTTAATAAACTAATTATTATTTTGGATAAAATACTGTTTGGTCTCAATGTTTGGGATGAATTTTATTTTGGTTTTGAACTTATTTTATTTTTATCTAGAAACGTTTAAAATAAGATTAGTTTTATCTGATAGTTAAATTATTTACCAATACTTAACGAAATGAATATACTATTAATAATATTTTTGTTAAAAATTATGTCTGG
>NC_029792.2:11641413-11649964 GCF_000816755.2 Arachis ipaensis
AGTTGAACAAATATAATTTTAAAAAATATTATTAATAGTACATCAATTCTGTTAATTATTAGTAACAAATTTAACTATGAGATAACATTAATGATATTTTTAACATTTTGAGATAAAAATAAAATATTAAAATGCTAGAGACCAAAATAAAATTCACCCAAAATGTTAAAAACTGAAACAACATTATTTCTCATATGAGTATAAATGTATAATATAATGATTTTATTTTAGTTTTGGAGATAGATGATCCAAAGAAGACTAAATGGTGCAAAGGAGAGGTTGCAACTCTTTAAGGCAGTTCTTCTAAAACAAGGTTCATTTGACTCTGCCATTGAGGGATGTGATGATATTTTTCATGTAGCTTTGCCTGTTTTACTTTGTTGTTAAAGACCCAGAGATTCTCAGCATTTTTCTAGCTTTATTTGGCTTTATATATGCATGTAATAGTAAAGAGCAGCATGAATCTATTTGCCAATGCCATATTTCTTCAAATGGATTCATCATCATTAAGCCTACTAAAAAGAAGATAGAGAAGCCTGCTAAAGTAGAGGTGATCTTTATCTCACTCTTATTTATGATGTTTGTTTCAAGTCTTTTTTGATCATTTCAAAGTATCCAATTTCATTATTTTGATCATAATTGTGTCCCTGATCTATTGTGTTAGTATTATGAAGCAAATTCTTTATTCTGATTACAACCTCAAGTTACATGGGAGCCATCTCCAGTGTATTACTTGCTCATTAAATTTTATGTATGTTTTCACTTCTTAGGAAACTTAGTAAATGCCAAGTAACATTTGGAAAAGTTTTGACCCGCTTTTCACCAGAACTAAATGGATATTTGCATATTGGTCATGCCAAGGGTATGTGATGTGTCTCATTTATCTTATGAGTAATGAACTAATAGATATAACATCTGAAAAATATTAGTGAATATAATTTCTAGTTATCTATATATTGCTCCATATTGTACATGCCACTAGAGAATAGTAATATGATGATATCCATCGATGAAGAAAATCTCATGCTCTAAACTGTTCAAGCTGTGATGTTGATGGTTTGATAAACTAGAAAGGATTAAAAGAAGGAGAGAAATAAGTTCTTCTCATTGTTGAAGAGAATAAAAAATTCCCTAAAAAAATATTTGTTGAGTTATTACACCTTATATACTATGTACTCTTTATGTACTCTCACTAAAAAATTATTACAATGGTAAGCCTATTATTGATAAAGAAATAATCTAGGTAACACCCTCCTGCAAGCTAGAATTGTGTAAATCTAACAATCATACCTTGGAAACATTAGCAAGAAAAGGACCCGGTGGCAGAGCTTTGGTAAGAAAACCAACAAGTTGATCCTTGGAACGAACTGGCATAAGATGAATGAGACCAGACAAAAGCTTTTCACGAACAATGTGGCAGTCCACCTCAATGTGTTTGGTTCTTTCATAAAAGATGGGATTATTGGCAATGTGAATGGCTGATTGGTTGTCACAGAATAGAGTGATAGACTTTTGAAGCGTCAAACCAATGAAATTCATTAAGAAAGATAACCAACTAGCTTCACAAGTGGCAATAACAAGAGACCTATATTCAGCTTCTGCAGAGGATTTGGCAACTTACTCTTCCAGCTAATGAGAGAGTTCCCAAGCATGAAGCAATAACCGGAAACGGAGCGACGAGTATTGGCACAGGTAGCCCAGTCAGCGTCGACAAAGCCAGTGAGATGCAGATTAGAAGTAGAGGAGAAGAAGAGACCAGTTGCAGGTCGGCCTTTTAAATATTGGAGTATGCGAAAAGCAGCCTGTAGGTGAGAAGTGATTGCACAGTCCAAAAATTGACTCAAACGTCCCACAGCATAAGAGATATCGGGTCTAGTATTTGTAAGGTAAAGGAGTCGGCCGATGAGCTATCTGTAAACAGTGTTGTCTATTAAAATGGTACATGATTCCTTTGAGAGTTTCTGACTATAATCAAATGGGGTAGAGAGAGGCTTGCAATCTAGATAACCAAAATTCCTGAGAAGGTCCATGGTGTACTTCCGCTGATAAATGTGAATTCCAGAGTTAGAGCGTGCTACTTCCATTTCCAAGAAGTATTTGAGATCACCAAGATCCTTTATTTTGAATTTGTCATCCAAATTTTGCTTGATGAAATTGATTTCACCAATGTCATTCCCGGTTAAAACCAAGTCATCAACATATACTAGAATGGCAGTGAAGGTTTCAGATTGTTTCTTGATGAAGAGTGAATGATCATAAAAAAATTACTTATAACCAGCATCCACAAGAGTCTGAGTGAGGTTAATGTTCCATTGCCTGCTTGCTTGCTTAAACTCATATAGAGATTTTTGTAATTTACAAACCAAACCTAGTTGTGACATAGCTAAACCGGGTGGTATCTTCATATAAACTTCCTTGTCCAAATCTCCATGAAGGAAGGCAGTGTTGACGTCCAGCTGTTTCAAATATCATTTCTTTTCCGCTGTTAATGCTAACATTACTCGTAGGGTAGTCATTTTGACAACTAGACTAAAAGTATCACCATAATCTACTCCTTGCACTTGAGTGAATTCTTTTGCAACTAGCCTCGCTTTGTGCCTCTCTATGGTGCCATCGGAAATGAATTTTACACAAAAAACCCATTTACAACCCACAGCCTTGTCTTTTGGGAGTTCAGTGAGACACCAAGTTCTGTTCTGATCTAGTGCTGTCAATTCATCTTGTATTGCCTTTCTCCAACATTCATGTGCAGCTGCTTCCTCATAAGTGCTAGGTTCTTGATTTGAGGTGATGGCTAAAGAAAGTGACTTATATTTTGGGGTTAGTTTATCATATGACAAGTGTTGTGAGATAGGTTATAAAGAGTTAGAGTTGGCAAAGTTGCTAGAGTGAGCTGTGTGGGTTGTCATACAATGATAGCTTGCTTTCTTGACTCTTTCAGACTTTCTAGTAATGCAGTCATGTATGATGTCAGAGTGTTGTGATGTAGGTGCATTGTTAGTATGTGGTGTGGTAATGGGTGCAATGGTGTGTGAGGAAGTTGGTGAGAGTGCATTGAGCTTGAGAAATGTTCATTTGAATCTGTGAGTGTGTATGTGTGGATGATTGCAAATGATGTGTGGATGGTGTATCATATTGAAAAAGATAAATGCATTGTGGAGTACGAATGGGTACCACAGAAATGTCAGTGCTAGTGGAATGTAAAAATGGAAAATGAGTTTCATAAAAAGTTACATTTCTGGATATGAAAATTTCCTTTGATTTTAAATCAATAAGTCGAAAACCTTTGTTCCTAATTTAAAACCAAGAAAAACTGTTTTTCTGGCTCTTGAGTCTAATTTTGTTCTTGAATTTGTTAATGTGGAGGCATATGCAAGAGAACCAAATACTCTTAAATATGAAAGGTCAGGTAAGTTACCATACAAAAGCTTGTAAGGACTAGCATTATCCAAGTTAGTGCTGGACAACCTTTTAATTAGGTAAATGGCGTGAGCAACTGCGTATTGCCAAAAACAATGTGAAATTCCTGATTGAAATATCAGTGCTCTAGCAACACTTAAAATATGCTGGTGTTTTCTCTCTACAATCCTGTTTTGCTCTAGTGTTTCTACACAAAAAGTTTGGTGTAAAATTTCAATTGATGCAAAAATGAATTTTAGAGTGAACTCTGACCCATTGTCAGTCCTTATACACTTAACTTGTTTTTCAAATTGTACTCTGACAAAATTCACAAAATTAATAACCAATTATGATGCTTCAGATTTGGTTTTCATAAAAAAAAATCCAAGTGAATCTGCTCTTGTCATCCACCACAGTAAAAAAATACCTATGTCCTTTATTGGAAAGGACAAAAATAAGATCCCAGATATCTATATGAACTAAGTCAAAATAATCTTTTATTTTAGTTGTACTAAGATTAAAAGATCATTTCTTTTGTTTTGCAAAATGACATGAATCACAGGAAAGTTTTGAAGCAATACAATCTATAAAAGGATAATACTTCTTCAGAAAAATCAATTTATGCATGGGTATGTGTTCTAATCTAAGATGCCAAATGTTGTTGTGCTCACTGTGTGAAGGTGTGGTGGGATGAGTAGTAGTCGTAGCTGCCGCCAATGAAACTTGCTTTGTTGGAAGAGGGAGAAAGTGAGAGAATTCTGGTTCTCTACTCATTGTATATAACCCATCCATACACTCAGCAATGCCAATCATCTTTGATGTGGATCTATCTTGTATCTTACAACACTTATCATTAATTAACAGTTGACAATGTAAGTTTGAGGTTAACTTTGACACAGATATCAGTTTAAAATCAAAAGAAGAAATGTATAAAATATTTTTGAGAAAAAATTTTTTAGAGAATGTGATTGTGCCGATGATGGTGCTAACAGTTTTGGTCCCATTTGGCAATATCACATTGATTGGAGCAATATTTTGAAAATTTGTAAAATCTTTTAAGTAAAAAGTCACATGATCTGTTGCACCGGAATCAATGACCCATAGTGCAGATTTTAGAGTGATAATACTCATAATTCTCACATTAAAATGTAATGCTATGGTTTTACCTGGAGTGGAAGTCTGAATGGAATTAGTCAAAATTTGATTTGCATTATTGATGCGTGAGCATCTTTCCTATCTTTTCCTAGTGAATTTGCATTTAATTTGTTGAGTTTAATTAAGAATTAATTATCTTTTAGCCACTATGGATGCTACTTTGAGTCTTGTGTAATTCTGTTTATTTTAGGTAGTATTTGGTTGGATTTGATGGAGCTTCCACAGAAAAAGAGAAGAAGGCTATATAGGGCAGTAATGGCTTAGAGGATGGAGAGGAAGCTTGCACAAATGGAAGTAGCACAAGAATTAAAGGAGATGACCAGCAAGGAGCGACGCGTGCGCGTACCTGACGCGTGCGCGTGATTTGGAGATTTGCTCAGCGACGCGTGCGCGTACGCGTGACACGCGAAGAAGACCATCGACGCGTACACGTGACTGACGCGTACGCGTGACATGCGCCAAGTGCAGAAAACGCAGAAAATGCTGATTATTTAATTAATTTTGATTTAAACTTTATTTTTATTTTAAAATAGGAAAAGATATGATTTTAGTTTTAGAAAATAGATTTTAAATTAAGTAGGATTAGATATAAAAGGGAAAAGAAACTTCTCTTTTGGGGATTACTCCATTTGGAACATTATTCAACTTTTCATTCCACTTCAACCCAATTTACAGTACGAGAATCCCAGTTGTCACTCTTTTTTCCATAAGCAACTAAACCTCCACTGTTAAGGTTAGGAGCTCTGTCTATTGTATGGATTGATTCTATTATTTTTTTTTATTTTAATTCATGTACTGATTTATAATTCAATAATTGTTTTCGTTCTTTATCTTATGAATTTGGGTGGAACGGAAGTATGACCCTCTTTCTAATTAAGTTCTTGTATAACTTGGAAAAGCTTTTTACTTGAACAACAGCTTGAAAACAGTTTCTCCTAAATTCTAATTATCTGGACTTAACGGGATACGTGACATATAATCCTCTTATATTTGGGTAATTAGGATTTTTGTGGCATAATAACTAGAATTAAACTTCACCCTCTAATTGGAATCAGTTGACCAAGGAATTGGCGATTGATGAAAGTTAGAGGAGACTAGAAAGGTCTAAGAAATTAGGGTCTAGTAACATATAATTTGCCATGAATTAAATCTTGCATGATTAAAATAAATTAATAAGAAAAGTCAATCCGAAAAATTGATAACTCTGAAACCTTAACTGTTTCTCCATACATATTTCACAACCTGTTTACTGCTTGCTATATTAAGTTTCTGAATTATTGTTTAATGCTTTTGAATACCAAAACACTCCTTTCTGTTTGTCTAACTAAGTAAATTAATAAAAAATTGTTGTTTAGTCCATCAATCCTCGTGAGATCGACCCTCACCAATTATGAGGTTGTTGCTGCACACTTTTATCTTTGATCAACTCTAACAAGGCAAATCTTTGCTCTGGAGTGAACCCAAATCTTGATATTCCAGTGTTCTCTTGGAGACAATTGAGCTGGGATTGTTTGTCATTGAGTATATCATCATGCCGCTCAGTGATCACGTGATTGATGGTGGTGTTATGTTACTGTCGTTGATAGAAATGGGAGGAGTACCCATGCTTCTTATAGCATACATCTTCTGTGTGGCATTGCTTGTTGCAATGAGAGCAAGCCAATGTAACTCCACGACCTCTATAATGGGAGAATCTGTTTACCATGTTCGCCATTTTGAGAAATCAATGAATCACAAAGTAATAAGGATTCAGATCTTCTTCTTTCCAACTCGTTGATCAGAATAACTATGTTCATCAAGAAAGAATCTTGCGGAATAGCCTCTCATCAAACTCTATTGGATGAGTTTGAAGGAAGAGGTAAGAATGGGGGAAAGAAAATGTCGAAAGAAAAATTAGGATAGAAAGAAAATGGCAAAATTGGATTGATCTCAATTCACAACTTTTTTTTTAATTTGATTCACAGCTTGGTTGCTCTCCACGCTCATCACACCATGAAGAAAATCTCATGCCCTAAGCTGTTCAAGCTATGATGTTGATGGTTTGATGAACCATAAGGGATTAAAAGAGGGAGAGAAATAAGTTCTTCTCATTGTTGAAGAGAATAAAAAATCTCCTAAAAAAATATTTATCGAGTTATTACATCTTATATACTATATACTCTTTATGTACTCTCACTAAAAAAAATAATTACAATAATAAGCCTATTATTAATAAAAAAATAATCTAAGTAACAATCTGAATTCTATATCTATGTATTATTCTTGTAACATATGTTGATGGCAAATGCTTGATATGAAAGTAACATCTCTATTAACTATGTTCTGTAAGCTTTATAATTTGACCTTAGTTTTGATTTACAAATACTTGTTTATGATATCTAGATGAACTTCTCTGCAACACTTGCACTTGTGCTTAAAACAATACCACCATCATTATTGTTTGTTGCAAAAAATTTTGATGATAATGAAGGATATGCAGGAAAGGTTAGGAAGAAAGCTAAAAAAAGAGAGGAGGAAGAAGGAGAAGTAGAAAAAAGATTTGAACTTAGCTTAAAAGAATGTGAGAGTAGAAAGAAGTTGGAAGAAGATAGCTAAAAAAGAAAGTATGATCATTGGTTTGTAGAATTCTTTTGCTTTCTTCCTTCAATTGTAGTTATAGTGATTAATTATATGTAAATATTACTCTTTATTACTTATGTTGATATTATGAATATTATTTGGTATTTGTATGAAAAGTAGCTCCATCTTTGATTATTTATATATTTTGTTGAATTGGAATTATATTTAAAAATCAAGTTTTAATAGTGATATATGCAAAATTTAGTTAAAATTGGTAATTATGAAAACAATAATAATGACGGATTTAATGATTGATTTAGAGATTTTGAAGTAAGGTATTAGTGACTGATTTAGTAATTGAAAAATAGTAACCGATTTAGCAATAGAAAAGTTGGTCATTATTTAGATATTCATTTTTTCAATGATCGATATTGTTCGATATAGGTTTGGTAGCCTTTGTTAAAAATCGGTCGCTAACTGTTAGCGACTAAAGTTGGTCGTTATTTCTTATTTAGCGACCAAAATTTTAGTGACCACTAAAATCGGTCGCTATTCTAATAATTTTTTATAGTAATTTATCGTTAGTCAATAAATTGTTGTGCGTATAAGATGAACAAATTTTTTTTCTATACAAAATTTCTTAATTTTTCAAAAGGCAAAACATAAAACAATTGAAAGTGAAACAAATTTGCTTATCTCAATGCTAGTAAGTCAATAAATTGTTGTGCGTATAAGATGAACAAATTTTTTTTCTATACAAAATTTCTTAATTTTTCAAAAGGCAAAACATATTCCAATTTATAATTTTTAACTTTTTGTTAAACTACTCAATTTATTAATCAGTTTTAGAAAAAAAATAATCAAAAGATAAAAATAAACATAAACCAAATCACGCATTAATTTCCCGTTCTTCAATCTCATCCTTCAGGTATGATATTCATGTGTTGTTGTGTTGTATATTTGTAAGTAGTTCTAGCAAGATGGATTTAAAAATATTGTCACGGGGTTACGGGGTTGGATCCAAAAATATTATTATGGGAGGGGGGGGCAATAACGTATATAATATTAAAAAATTATGTAAAAAATTATATAATATAAGATGTATTACAAAAATATATCGATAGAGAATATATTTTAAAATACAAAAAAAATATGTGTATTTTTTACTAACGAAGTAGTCGATTTTTCGTATCATAAAATTCATCGATAATATAATGTGTATCAAATTTTTCAGCAAATTTCTTTTTAATATAATTAAAAGACAATTAGCAAGAAATTCATCTTTCATTTTGTTTCTGAGTTATTCTTCACAATATTCATAGGTAAAAAAGATTTTGCAGTTATAACAATTGAAACACAGAGAATTAATACCAAATGAATCAAGAAGAATGGTCACAAAAAGAAAAAGAATCTATTATGGGATTTAAAAAAATTTATT
>NC_029792.2:11650020-11650274 GCF_000816755.2 Arachis ipaensis
ATACTAAACTAAACACTAAATAAATTTTTTAAAAAATTAAATCATACTTAATAACTTATTACTATTAATTCTTTTTTAAAAAAATTGCGGGGTCGAGGCCTCCCCTCCCCTCAGGTATGTCTATCCCTGAGTTTTAGTACGTGTTATTCTAATTGTTGTGGCCATGGTGTTAGTAGCAAATTTAAGGGCCTAAGTTGGTTATGGTCCCATTTTTTAAAAAAAAAATTAGTACTATTAGTTTATTATATATATAT
>NC_029792.2:11650525-11652746 GCF_000816755.2 Arachis ipaensis
ATTTATTTTGTATTTAATTTAGTCTCCTCTTATAAAATTTTTAGATCCATCACTATACAGTGTTATTTAATTTTGGCATATATTTTGTCATGGAAAACAAGTAAGAGATGTAAACTGTTTAAACTTTTTAACAGACACGTTCTTTTTATTTTTTTATTTTCATTTTAGTTAGAACTGAAAATAAATTGGATGGTTTGAAAAAAAAAGATACAAATTAATATTTTTTCAAAAAACTTTTGTAATTTATAGAAAAAGTTTTATTATAGTTAAATAACTTTATTTTTAAAATTCAAGTTAAATAAATTATTAGTGTTAATTATAATAACATAATTAAATTCATCTAATAACTATTGAACAAGTCAAAAAATAACTAACTCTTTATTAAATTTTATATATATATAAAAGAAGAATGCTAAGGGATTAGTAATTTCTGTGATTTATAGTCATCAATTAATCATTATTAATATTTTTAATAGTGTGAGATTATATTTAATAGTATAAAATTACTCACTTTTTTTATTAATTAAGTACTAATTAAATTTTAATAAAAGTGCTCACTTTTAGACTTTCTAGATATATAATAATTCATTCTTTTTTCTTACTAGATTTTAGAGCATATTCTACTTTTCAATTCAAACTTGTTTGGTGGTTCGAATTCGAATACATTGTTCATTTACAACAAGAACATTCTTGAAGTCAAACATGAATATGTCCATTTTTATATAAAGTATCAACCAAAACTGCCACATCAAATCAAACGCTTCCGAAGCTCATCCTGCAAGTGTGGCAAACCTAGTAGTAACCAATGTCAGTTAATTAGTTAGATGTATGATTTTGGTCAATGCGAAGTTGCGAACCAACTCAAACGTACGATAAAAAGCGGATCCATTAAGAAACTGAAGAAACAAACAAAAGAAAAAAAAATTACCCCCACCTCACGAAAGCACTATATGATATGAATACTAAAAAAATGACCAATGAGATTAAATCACCTAAATAAATTGTTTGAAAAAAAATATTACATAAATATATGGATTTTCGGTCGCCACTAGGGATCGCAAAATTCTCCGAGACGCGGGGATCCCTGCGGGGACTGCTCCAAATGGGGATCCGATTGTGGAAAATTTTTCTCGCAGAGATGGGATAGGGGACAAAATTTCCCCGAAGCAGGTGCGGGGACCCGAGCGGGGATCCCCGCCCCGTCCCCGCTATTTCCCGAAATTTATGAATTCCTTGAATTATCCTTAAAAGTTTATTTCTCATATATATTTTTTAGTCATTTCTCACACACACATATATATATAGAAACCTAAAACTCCTAATCTTTATTTGCATAACCCTTCTTCAATTCAGAGATCCCTAAGACTGTCCATACTCCATCCAACCTCTCTGCAGTCACCCGCTCGTCACCCTTCTCACCGCATCGTCATACCTCACCGTGCCATCACCCTTACTGCGTCGTAATTTCTATTTGCGGCGTTCCTTTTCATAACTCTACCGTCGTGTCCATTCTCCTCTCTGTTGCCGCATCTCCCACCTCGTCCACTGCTTTGTCCTTTGGCTCGTCGTTGCGTCCCCCCATTACGTTATTTCGAAAGAAGTCACCATCGTGTCATTTAGACTTTTTATATAAAATCTTGCAATTTTTGTATAAGATAGATACTTGCAGCTCTATTCATATGAAAATTAATAATTAGTTAGAACTATTATATAGATGGGGAATAGGGTCCCCGCAGAAATGGGGCCCGTGGAAAATAGGGATGGGGAGTAATATTCCCCCACGACGGAGAATGGGGGCGGAGATGGGGAGCAAATCTGAGGGCGGAGATGGGGAGTAGGGAGGCATCCCCCACCCCCGCCCTGCCCCATTGACATCCCTAGTCGCCACCGCTCAATAGACACGTTAATAAGAGAGTCACAAATTTAAACCAATAATTGTTAGGCTTAACAAGGTGGTATAATCCAACAGCTTCTAGATATAAAAAGATTCAATCATCAAGAAACTTATTCTACTGTCTCTTAACACTTATAATACAGTGGATGCTACATCTGAAAGAAAAGATTTCACACTTAGATTATATACTATAAACAATCAAATATCCAATAGCAGAATTTGAAAATTTTTTTTGAGAGGACAAAAAATTTTAACATAAAAAATACATAAAAGTATTATATAAAAACAAAATTTATAAATATCACCATTGTTCAATATTTTGTAAAT
>NC_029792.2:11656812-11665694 GCF_000816755.2 Arachis ipaensis
TATTCGGAAGTTGGTGCCCAAAACCAAACAGAAAAAAAAAAAAAAAACCCAGTCACCAAAACCTAACAAGTTACTGGTGATAAAGTCTGAAAGCTTGTCCAAAAAAAAAGGGGAAAAACCAGTCCTTAACCCCTAGTTCATAAAAAAAAAAAAACAGAATAAACTACTAGTTCAAGTCGTAACAAGGAGAAAAAAAAACAACTCAAGTAGCAACAAGTTTCAACAAGGATATCGTTTGAAGGATAGTTCCCGGGTTAGGCCCTAGTTGAAACCATCAATGACCCGGGTTGATGAAGAGCTAGTAGGTGCGGCAGTAAAGTTCAATTAAAACCGTCTCCTAGAATTTTCTCACAATAACGGTTCTCGTCAAGGACCAAAACAAAAACCCCGAAATTCGGGGAAATTACGGTTTTTGTTCTTTGTAAAAAAAGGAACACTGATCTTGTAAAAACGAAAAGTTGTCTATTAAAACAAAGAATGATATCTATTTAATGAAAGCGACTTTAAGCAAAAAAAAAAAAAAATGGTTTCTATCCTCTGAGCTTGGACGTTGGAGAATTAACTCATACCCCTCTAATACGGTAAACTCGATAATGAGTAACCGAAGCGACTTTAAGCAAACAATCTCTGATTTTTCAAATCAATTTAGTCGAGGGTAGTTATAAACTTGTTTTTGTATTCAGAAATGATAAAAATTTTAAAAGTTTACTTAGAGAAAACATATCTATTTTTAATTCAACAGATTGTTTTATTTTTTAAATTTTGATTAAACTATTAATTTTTAAAAATCTTTGGTTTTACATACTAATTTAAAAAATTATTTGATAAAACTCTGTAATGATGAGATAAAATTAAACTTTAATCCAATACAGGTCGGGTCAAAATTAAACTTACTTTTCAACAATTCTCTTATTTCAGGTTTTATGTTTTCCTTTTTCTTTCAACAATCTCTAACTACACATTTAGACGCCTGGTACCACTTTTGATTTCTAATACTTAGAGAGTAACTTAACAAAACATTATGCTCTTAAAATAAAAAAAAGCGCATTGTAAAAATCCACGAGCTTTTTATAACCACAAAGTCAGTAAAAAAAAGGAGGTTTTATTCATTCGAAAGCAATTATTTTCTCTTAATGTTCATAGTTATAAGGTATGTGACCCTGTCTCTCCTCGAACCCTCGATATCTTCAAGTCTGTTGTCGGCGTAGCTTCTCCGATGTTGAAGACGATCACTAACACTGAAAGACTTTCTGGGTACTCAAAGCACAGAAAGTATATAAGGTGTCGTCTTGGTGATTGTTACCCCTCATTAAACAAACTAAACTATACAAAGTCATTAAAATCAGTAACTATAGACAAGCATGGACTCGGCTTCAATACTCAAATACTCAAAGCCTCTAGAATTACCCGTGTCGCAACAAAAGTTCAGCCTTTTTGATAGACATTTCTATAAAGCTACGAAATCAATCATCACGAGAATCCACAATTTCACCTGTCTACGGATGGACGATTCAAAAAAAAAAGGAAGTATGATAAAAAAATCAACCTAAGCTACAATAATCCGTAAATGACAGAACTTATAAGTAAAAAATTACGATATTACACCGTTGAATTTCTCCAAAACTGCAAAAAAAAAGAGCATTATATGGATAATCGAGTATTGTATCATAAGAGCAATTTACAATTATTACCATAACTAAGAATAACTTTTATTATAGTAAATACATATATAAAATATTATTTATAATCACTGATTTTCATAACCTTATAATCATAAAAATTATGTATATTAATGGCAAGATATTATATATCCTCACACATTTTTTTATAGATTAAATGGTTTAAAGTGTTATACTAAGTATAAGCTAAGCTAAAAAAAAATTATTATAGACTAAATAATCTGATAGCCTATTCTAAGGTAGGAGTTCATATAATCTATCTCCTTACGATCCCCGATCGTTAAAAACACTAAACATCGGTAGTTTATCGGTAGTTACTACCAAAATTACCACACTCTAACCACACTTTAAAATAGGTTACCGAGTGAAAAAAAACGACTAATGTACGACCGATTTTAAATTGTTTTAACGACTGGGAGATTTGAAAAGAATAATCTATATATAATCTATAATCTATAATCATAATGTAAATAAATACTTAAACTAGACTAACCTAATTTAATTTAAATTTCTATTATATATATATTTTATTAAGTTAGCAAAGTGATATTTACCTTAGCTTTAAAACGAATTTAAGTTAGAGCACATGTAGATATATAGTGTAAGGATTTATCACAAAGAAATACCAATCTCTACATCTGTACCAAATAACCAAGATCAAATATATACATATCAACCTACCAAAGGCATTAGTTGATTTTACCTCACCCTTGTCATCTCGTCGCTACACCGTATATGGTAAGTGTTGGGTTGTTGATGCATCAAATGTCCGGACGCTACGGCAACTTATCGTGTAAATTTAAACCAGAGTCGGCAAGTGCACACAGACACAGTCAAAGCAAACCTTCAACTACCATCCATACACCTAGCAGTTCACTTATCCTCGTTTTTCACTACGATTTAATACAGGTAAAACAGTCTGGTATACAGACACATATATATGTTCTTTCTTTTCTTTTTTCTTTTAATATGGCCAAAATAAAATACTCAAATTGCCTCCTAAGCAATTATCATTAAACCACCGTGGTTTGTTAAAATCTGTTCACCCACGTAAATCTTCTTCGACCTTCACGTAATTAAACAATCAAAAACATCAACAACACTTTCTTTCCTTTTTCGATTGTTGGCCTTTACAGTGATAGTTCTCACAAGGTATACAGAAAGAAGTAAGTAACTACACTCACATTCACGTAAAGGTGGCAGTGAACGCACGCAAACCAACCAGAAAATACATGTGTTTTATGTACCTGTCGTACCATATACAAATACCTGACAAATAAATCTGTATTTAAAAGATACTTATATTACTATGTGTTTATATGTATTTTATATAAAAATCATAAAAGAAAAACTTAACTCTATAACTTTATATTATATATTTTATATTTTAAAATATAAAAAAATCATAGAAAAAATAATAAAAAAAAAGAAAAAAAAAAGAAGAAAAACATAACAACGTAAATAATGACAGTAATCATTAGTAGAAATCAGTATATATATATATACTTTTACCTAAAAGAGGTAAAAAAAAATATAAACTCTCTTATTTTACATTAAAAAGTGGAAATTAAGATATTCATCCTGGTTTTAATTTATCCTCTCTTTTTTATTATTTACTATCCTAATTTATGACCTGTGGTAGGTCAAGAAAAAGAGTGACTTTTTCTAGGTGAGGGATATATATAAGTAAAAATGATATTACAACAAGCCTAAATAAGCACAGAGCAATGAACTTAATCAAAGTAATTCTTTCTGTTTTTTCTGATCTGTTTGAATCTTTTTTCCAACTCAACAAGTCTAAACACGTAGAGTGGAAATAAAAAAAAAGTAAATAAAGTTGGGCAAAGTTATAATTTTTTTTTTTTGATTTAATGACTCTACTACTTACTTCTTTTCAATTATTATCATAAAATGTTATTTCAATTTTTAACCACCACGGCTATCATTATCATCATCTTTCAAGAGTACCGCCACCGTAATTACAACCACACTATTACTATTTTTTAATTATTTCTATTTTACCTGTAAATTTAATCTAACAACACAAAATATGTAACAACAGTTTATCTAAGTTTTTAAACACAGATACAGAAAATCATATAAACCAACACAAATCAATGCTCTAGTCTTTTTCTATACTGTAATTCTTATTATATCTTTTCTGTCTTTGTGTTTTTCAGTTTTTAATCACAAAAACATAGAACAAACTACTATTAGATTCATATTCTTTCTTGTTTAATACTTTCAGATTAAATAAAATTAAAAAAAGCATGTTTTTTAAATTTTTTTATATATTATTTTTTATTAATATTTTTTAATTATTTTTTTATTCAGTACAGAAAGCAGTCATAAAGACACATCTTTTTATATTTTATATAATTAAGTTATAAAGATCTGTATTATATACATAGGTACAGAGTAGACAGTTTGTATAAAAACGCAGCCACAGATACACAAAATTTCTGTGATTGGTTTGTCTTGGATAGAAGGAATCTTGAGTTAGCCCTAGTCTAATCTAATAGAGTAAACAGCGACATGATATTATTTTAATTAAGAAAATATCAATTTACTATTAAATAATAACTTATTTAAAAAGAAAATAACTAATACTCCTATCTGTGGAATTTGCAGGGAAGGAATAGAGACTATAAAACATGCAATTCTTCTATGCTCGTGGATCAGAGTAACGTGGTTTGGAGCACAGAGTCAATGTTTATCAACACCAGAAACAATCAAGTCATTTGCAGAATGGCTGCTTGAAATATGCAGAAAAATTAGAGGACAAGGGAAGGAAGAAGCAGAGGATCTAATTGGAAGAATTGGAGTGCTAAGTTGGGAGATTTGGAAAACGAGAAACCAGACTATATTTCAAAACACTATCCCCAACCCCAATGCTACCATCATCAGAGCTAAAATCCTAGAATCAGAAATCAGGGAAGCAATGCGAAAAAAGGAGCAGCTCGGACAAAACCAGAACAGGAGTATAAGCAGAAGGAGCATTACCTGGAGACCTCCACCGAGGGATTGGCTAAAGGCTAACGTAGATGCTGCGTATAGAAGATCGACAGCGGAGGGAGCAACTGCAATTGTGATTCGAGACAACTCTGGATGACTATTAACAGGAGAATCCATGAGAATCAGAGCTCATTCCAGCTTAGCTGCAGAAGCAGAAGCAATGAGAATGGCACTAATTTTAGCTACAAATATTAATTTGGAGCAAATCTTAATTAGAGTCGGATAATTTACCTCTTGTGCAAGCAGTAAAATAAAAAACTTATATAGGAGAGGTGGAACCAATTCTTCGAGATATTCTTCTCCTGGCTGAGAGTCTTCCCAATTGTGACTTCATATGGGTCCCTAGAGAGGGAAATAAAGTCACAGATGGAGTGGCGAAATGTTTCCTGATAGGCCAATTGGAGAAAAACTGGAGATGGAAGTCCCCATGAGAGATAGCAGAACAACAAAGGAGGGAGGCTTCAAACCAAAATGGATGCTCCAATCGAAGCCATTCACTGGGCAAGACTCAAAACACATTGCATTCCAGAATTCAGAGGCAAGGGAATATGAATTTCGGGGAATCACTGTGGCAGAGAGACCTGATGCCAAATTCGGGAACTTTAAACCCTCTCCCAGTCGTCAACGGTGCTGATGCGACTTCGCCGGAAAGGAGAAATGTCTCCGTGAATAACACCAACAGACCCGGGCAAGGCAGTCAAGCAGGGAAGGAGAAATTCGGCGTAGCCAACCGAAGCTTTGCTGGCGACGAAGATTAATGGCGAAGATGCGGCGAAAGGCGGCTTCACCCGCGGACAAGGGCATCAGACGGCGGCGGTGAAAATCGGTTGTATCAGCAAGGGAGATGGAATAGGCCATAGCAGAACCGAAGGTCTGAGGCAGCGGGGCAGGGAGAAACGGTGTCAGTGCAACCTCTGGGATCGACGGCGAACAGGCGGTGGTGACGGCTGCGCAGCTGACGAAAGCCATGAGACGGAGAGTGAGAGAGATGAAGAGAAGGCGCGAGTGTTATAGCAATAGTTTAGGGTTGTGATTGTTCCCCGACCTGACCCGGGTTCCTTGGTTGTTTGGCACTGGGCCAAGACAAAAAAGAAAAGGCTTATACTAATGGTACTAGGGGTGTTCGCGGTGCGGTTTGGTTCGATTTTTTAGAGAAAAGTCATTCGATTCATCGGTTAATTAAACTACGGTTTGATTTGATTCGATTTTTTTATCGAAACCATCCGAACTAAATCAAACCAATTAAATTCGGTTGGGTTTGGTTCGGTTTTTCAGTCAATTCAAAAAAAATACTGCCATACTATTTCATAAAATCATAACATTGAAATCAACAAATACAAATATACAATAACTAACAAAGTCTTGATCCAATGAAATTCAACGACAAAAGAAATTAACATACGACAATTAAAGAAGTTTAAAAGTTCAATAGTCAACACAACAAAAAATAAAAATAAATTTCCAGCAACAGATAGCCACATTTTGGTGTCCTCTCTAATAAAATAAGGAAACTTCTTTAAGCAAACCAACCTGAACTCAAAAGGCAGATACATAATAAGAATAATAATAATATAGCACCAGTAGAAAAATGAGATACTCCAAAGGAGAGTTAGTTTGAAAATGCATCTTGGGCTGGCATCGTGAAAAAAGAGATACTTCGGACATCTCCCATTTCTAAAGTGACAGATCCTTTCCAGGTCTATATACATTTCATGCCAATAACAAACAATAGAGATTAATTAAGTTGCAACATCCAAGCATATAGCCTTTGAAGAGGAGCGAAAATTCTATCCGGATCCATACAAAACAAACTTTAATTACCAAAATCTCCATATAGTATATAGCTAATAAAGTATGCTCAAAGAAAATTTTGAGTTAAATAAACCTATGTAACTTCCTAGCTACTCCATACTCCATAGTTTCATGATTAATAGTCTCAAAACAACAGAATGATCAAGTAGATTAAATTTAAACAAAATAACCATCTCTAATATAAGCATTTGGTTGTAGACTTTAGTAGTTACCGCCACTCTAATTCAAGAAATCTAACATACACATACACATTCATTTCAACAAACATAAAAAAGACAAAACTAGATATTAGATAATTGGATAATTCATAAAAGGTTTAATTACTCTGTTGGTCCCTATAGTTTCGCAAAATTTTCAATTAGGTCCCTATACTTTTTTTCCTTTTAATTGAATCCTTGTACTAAATTTTTTTTAATTGGGTCTCTATACTTTTTTTTCCTTTTATTTGGGTCCTTGCACCAATTTTTTTAATTGGATCCCTATATAATTAAACCAATTACTGTTAAGAGAGACCTAATTGAAAAAAAAATTTGGTGCAGGAATCCAATTAAAAAGAAAAAAAAGTATAGGGACCTAATTAAAAAATTTGTAAAACTATAGAAATCAACAGAGTAATTAAACAAAAAATAAATCATTTATTGTAATGATTATGATGATGAACCTTTCTATAGTTAGCCCAATAGTCTTTCATGTTGAATTTGAAAAATTATTAAGTAAATGGATGAAGAGTTGAACGTAGATATGTTTAAATTATTACCTAAGATTTTTGCCAAATGAGCTTGTTATGTTATCTATTGTATTACTACTAAATATTTTTCAAAACATTTTAGGAGATCATGGCCTCCATTGTCCGCAAAAAGCTTTGCCAATGAAAATATCAAACCTAAAATATATTATATAATTGTTCAATTAAAAAATTTAATAACAAATTTTTCTTCAATTAAAAAAATATATACAACTAATATTTTGAAACAGAGTCTAATTATGGGATAAATAAATTTTCTTTTATCCAAACTCAAGGAAATGGCTTGTTTTCCCATCAAAGATTACCGGTAGTTTTATTGTCAGAAGGAATTATCTGCTGGTAATTATTTGGCATGATGAATTCTACAACAAAATTGTCGCTAAATCTGTGGGTAAAGCCGACGTTAATGGATGATGTAAATTCGACTGTAAATCCGACGGTATTTAACGTTTTTTTTATAGTATCCAACGGTAATTCAATGGTAACAGATCGTAAATTTAAATTGCGAACCCTCTTTTTGCTCATTCGAGATTCACCTTTTCTCACTCAACCATTGTTTTCCTCTCTGATCCCCAAAACCATTCTATCTGTCGCTGTCAATCCACCCACCGCTGACACCCCTCCCTTCTTCTTCTTCTCCCTCTTCTCTCCTTGCCACTTCACCGTTTACATTTTCCGTTCTCGGAACTGCCATGCTGCACCACAGACCCACCACCGCTACTGCTGGGCTTCACCTCTCTCCCTCCTCGCGTGTCATCGTGCCTTCTTCTGCCTCTCCTCCGTCTTTGTGGGTGGTTGTTGCTGCTCGTCCCTCGTCTTCCGTGCATCCGTGGTTGTGCTGCCTGCACGTTGCCGTGTGGTGCACAAATTGTGAATTACACTTTTCACAACTCGTACCACTAACCAGCAAGTGCACTGGGTCGTCCAAGTAATACCTTACGTGAGTAAAGGTCGAATCCCACGGAGATTGTTGGTTTGAAGCAATCTATGGTTATCTTGCAATTCTTAGTCAGGAAGTTAATTATATTTATCAGTTGAATTGCGAATGAACAAGAGAGCATGGGTTAAATGTTACTTGTTATGCAGTAATGGAGAATATGTTGGAGTTTTGGAGATGCTTTGTCTTCTGAATCTCTACTTTCCTCTGTCCTCTGATTCACGCATGCACGTCCTTCTATGGCAAGCTGTGTGTTGGTGGGTCACCGTTGTCAATGGCTACCATCCATCCTTCCAGTGAAAAGGGTCCAAGTGCGCTGTCACTGCACGGCTAATCATCTGCAGGTTTTCAGTCGTACCGGAATAGGATTTACTATCCTTTTGCGTCTGTCACTACGCCCAGCACTCGCGAGTTTGAAGTGCGTCACAGTCATCCAATCCCTGAATCCTACTCGGAATACCACAGACAAGGTTTAGACTTTCCGGATTCTCATGAATGCCGCCATCAATCTAGCTTATACCACGGAGATCCTGATTAGGGAATCTAAGAGATATTCATTATTCATTCAATAGAACGGAGGTGATTGTCAGACACACGTTCATGGATTGAGGAAGGTGATGAGTGTCACTGATCATCACCTTCTCCATAGTCCATAGTTAATGGATATCTTAGATAGGAACACGCATGTTTGAAT
>NC_029792.2:11667320-11671519 GCF_000816755.2 Arachis ipaensis
CGAATGAACATCTTAGATAGGAACAAGCGTGTTTGAATGGAAAACAGAAATACTTGCATTAATTCATCGAGACACAGCAGAGCTCCTCACCCCCAACAATGGAGTTTAGAGACTCATGCCGTCAAAGAGTACAAAGTTCAGATCTAAAATGTCATGAGATGCAAAATAAGTTTCTAAAAGTTGTTTAAATACTAAACTAGTAGCCTAGGTTTACAAAAAGTGAGTAGACTATGACAGATGGTGCAGAGATCCACTTCTGGGGCCCACTTGGTGTATGCTGGGCTGAGACTTAAACAATTCACGTGCATAAGGTTGTTTTGGGTGTTCAACGCCAGGTTTGGATCCATTTCTGGCGTTGAACTCCAACTTTTAATCCTTTTCTGGCGCTGGACGCCAGAATTGGGCAGAGAACTGGCGTTGAACGCCAGTTTACATCGTCTATCCTTGAGAAAAGTATGGACTATTATATATTGTTGGAAAGCCCTGGATGTCTACTTTCCAACACAATTGGAACTGCGCCATTTCGAGTTCTGTAGCTCCAGAAAATCCACTTTGAGTGCAGGGAGGTCAGAATCCAACAGCCAGCAGTCCTTTTTCAGCCTGAATCAGATTTTTGCTCAGCTCCCTCAATTTCAGCCAGAAAAATACCTGAAATTACAGAAAAACATACAACTCATAGTAAAGTCCAGAAATATGAATTTTTCCTAAAAACTAATGGAAATAAACTAAAAACTAACTAGAATATACTAAAAACTATATGAAATTAACCCCAAAAAGCGTATAAAATATCCGCTCATCACCGTGTCATCCACCTTCTAGAAGCTTGTCTGACCCAAATACTTGAAGTCTTCGGGTCAAGTAAAGGTTCTTTATCGTCATCCTCAGGGGTCAGAACGATCTTCCCATCAACCACTATGTTGTCCTGGTTGAACATGGAGAGATCGACCCCGGGACAAGGACTTGGACTTGAGCCTTCAAGTTGTTAAACATTTCATCCATCCCCTCGATAACAGACTCTTCAAGTGTGGCATATCTTTCTTTGGCCTTCTCCAACTCTTCTTGAAGGTCAAGTTTCTCCCCATATACTCGGGTGTAACTCTCCTCCACTCTCTTCTTCACCCCCTCCGCCATAGTCGCGACCGCCTCTGCCTTCTTTACCCGAGACTGAGCTTTCTCTAAGTCGGACATCAGTCCGACTTTCTCCTCCTCCAACTCCCTCCTTATTTCCTTAAGTCTCTCCACCTCAGCTCGGGCAGCCACAAGAGAGCTATAAGTGACACTAAAGGGAGTCTTTTGTAATTCCTTGGCCAAAGACGTACACACTCCAGCTATTCGAATTCTATTCCGGGTTATGAGTTGGAGATGGCTCTGAATAGCCACATCATCCATACTAATACAGCTATGAGGGAGAATATTTCTCTCTCTCCAGGTAATTCCGTCAAATCTTTTATCGCAAATACTCTCCTCTTTGGCAGTTTTTTGCTTTTTAGGAGGAGGCTCTAAAAATGAAGGAGAAGGGAGAACAACTGCACTCTCTAGAAGAGAGTCAGGAGGAATCACCCGAACAGAAAAAGTGGGAATAAACTTCTTTTAAGATGAAAGACCCAAATCCGACTTCTTCGGCGAAGATCGGACAGAAGCAACCCCGACTTCTTTTTCCTGAATACCTCGGGCAATGATGGTCTTCTTGGTTTGGCGTAGTTGTTTCATCACTGCGGATTTGGGAGCCATTTTTTCTATAAAATAGAACTAAAAGAGCACGTTAAACAATAAATTACAACCGAGAGACATAAAGCTAAAGGTCGAAAAACTACCTAGCTCGAACCGAAACTGACTAGGGTCCCCTAAGAATCTTTTATTGTCCAAGTGAGGAGCCTAGCCTCAGCACTCTTTCAACATGTCCACCACACACTTTTCAACATCATCTAAGGTCTCTATATTATACTTAGCTATTATAGGTTTTTCCTCCGAGTACAGTAGAAAAGAAGGCTCATCATTTTCATCTAGATAGAAAGGCCGAACACCCTCTACATCTCGGACATTAAAGAAATAGTTTTTAAAGTCGTGGAAGGATTCATCAAAAATGAAAAAAACCTTTCTACCCTGAACAGTGCAAAAGAAAAACCAAGAAGACTTTCCTTTCGAAGACCCGAGTTTTTTCAAGACAAAAAGGTGAAAGAAAACCTTGAGAGAAGGTCAGACCTCGAGCTCTTGACATAAAAGCTGGTAAATTTTCAATAAAACCCAAGAATTTGGATGAAGTTGGGAAGGAGCGACATTACAAGTCCAGAGGATGTTCATTTCAAAATCGGAAAAGGAAGCTTAATTTCTAACTTTGTAAAGAAGCAATCATATGCATAGAAAAATGGGCGTTTTGAGTCGTCTAAAGGAGGGAAATACACTCTCTCCTCGGGGTCGGATTCCACTATCTCGTAATTCCTCTCATCCTCTCGATTCTCACATAACCTATTGTGTCTATAGAATACCTCTGTGTACCCTTTATCGACTATGGGGATAGAGAAAATGACAGGAGTATCTACCCACGTCAAAAGATTAGGAAGGATTTTTGTCGACATATTGAGAATGACAGATCAAGACATAAAAGCTACACCTACAAATACAAATACAAATAATCAATTCCTCACTAAAGAGACTGGACATCAGTAAAGGAAATCAGGAAAAAAAAAACAAATGCAAAATGCAATTTTAAAAACATCTTTTTCAAAACCAGAAAATGCAAAAATAGCATCTCTCCTGTACTAATAGCAGCGACACCATTGGGGGCAACACAAACACATTTAACAAGTTACAAAAGGCTACAGTCCCTCAAAACTCTAGAAACATAGTTCAAACACACCACAAATGACAAAAAGCAGTTTCAACAAGGAGTTCTTTATTTGTAGACAAAGCGGCAGCAGCAAACAATTTTTTCAAAAAAAACTTTAAAGATACAAACAAAACCAACAATACGAAGAACCTCTACTACTACCCATAAGGTCGCTTCAATACAAATAGATTCACAAAGACCAAAAAATAGTTACGCAAAAAGGAGCCAAGAGTCAAGGATACCAATCTTGTTGAAGAATTCGAAGAAGGAAAGGGGCACGTCAAGTAGCAAAGACACGGACGATCCTTTTCACTAAATGCTCTTTCGAACGAATCAAGATAAAGAAAATCTTGAAAAAACAAAAAATAGTTGCGAAAGAAACAAAGAAAGGAAGTGAGAAAGTTTTTTCAATGAAGGGAGCAAGGAAAACCTTTTTCAAAAATGGGAAAAGAAGAAGAAGAAGAGCTGAAGCATTTTTATAAGAGAGAAAGGACAAAATAGTCCTTTCATGCCCTTCTTTAAAGACGTGCTCAGATCTCAAGGAAACTGTCGCGAAATGTTCGCCCCTCATTAAAAGAGACAGCATTCAAATTTTCAAAAGTATGTCGAGTACTCGACCTCTTGAAGATGGCGTACCCGACGTCGAAACTGAAGCCACTAAATGCTTGAACTCGACCTCATATAAAGCTTGGATTCACACAGGGACACTGTTCATACCCTGGCCCAAATTCATAAAAGCCGGGTCCAATAAAGGTAAAAGGCCTAACCCAAAGAGGTGGTCTCTACCGTATACCCAACCTCTTTGAAGAGGTCAGACACAACAAAGGAAACTCAACTCTACTTGTCCAAACAAGTAACTACCTCTGCGAATCTCTCCAACTATCTCTATCTTCCCTGAAAGATAGATTCTAACAAACTCCTAAGATAAAGAGAACAGTTATCCATCAATAAAGGTGGAACTACTCCAACAAAGGTGGTTATCAACTCTACTATAAATGCACTGACACCCCTCAAGTATATTCATGTTCTAATATGCTAAAAACCTGCCTAAACCCCCCACCTTCTCACGAGGAACTCGGACAGCAGCACCTCGACACAAGAACAAATCAACCGATGCCTCATAAAAGGTTTAGACCTCACGTTCAGGTCCAAATCATCATTTCAAGGTAACCCTCGTAACAATAACTTTAACGTTTATATTCCCCCTAATACTCTTGTTAATGGGAAATAATGTTTACATATTTTTTAAAATATTTTTTATACATTTTTTTATAATATAAAAAATACTTCTTTTTTTTATTTTTATAAATTATTTTTAATATCAAAAGTAAAAAGTGTACAAGAAAATATACATATATATTAATACATAATA
>NC_029792.2:11671761-11672422 GCF_000816755.2 Arachis ipaensis
CTAACAAAAAAAAAAAAGGTAAGAATATAATTCTTCTGTTTATTGTCTTGTATAAATAGTAGCCAGGAGAGTGAGCATGATTCTATAGCATGCACTCTCAGACCCTAAATTGAGCGTTTCCCATTTCAAATTCGTATATAACCTCTTGATCACATAACAATATACATATTATCATCATTGTTGCATGCATGGCAAATACGAATAGAGGACGAGTTTTTAAATTATGTGTAATTCTTATGTTGATGATCTCAACCATGTTGATGAGTCTGGAGGCTAGGAATCTGGAAGGGCAGCGCCTCTTGCATAATCTAAGGTTTGATCGAGCAAAGCATATGAAAACTCGGATTTCTTTTGGGGATAGGGTCTCACCCGGAGGACCAAACCCTAAGCATAATGAGTAGTGATGACCATGTCCATTATCCATACTTGTTTTTGCAGAGTAAATGTCTCCCTTTACTCTTTTTTCTTTCTTACTCATATTTTCTAATAAAATTGTACGTTCATCAAGAGAATGAATATATTAATGAGGGTGAAGAATTAGATACAATTATCTATATATGAAATTGATAGATGAAAATTGTTAAATAATTTAACATATTTAATTAAGTAGTTATTATTTAACAATTTTTAATTATTAATTTCATATAAAGATAATTAAATG
>NC_029792.2:11672607-11674523 GCF_000816755.2 Arachis ipaensis
CCATTAGTTAGGTTTTTAATTTGCTCATTTATAACTTTTTGCATTGTGCCTTTTGATATCTTCTGCAATGAGATATATAATATAATATTATAATTATTTTTCGTATCTAATTTACCTGTTATGCAATTTATTGTATTATTTATCTGTTTTCATTTAGGTAGTATTTATTTTCAAATATTGAAATTGAGATTGAGGGACTAAAATTTAATATTGTGTTTGATAGTTAGAGACTATAATTAAATTTATTTTTGAGACACAAAATTTCAATTTTTTCGGTATCTCTAGAAAGTAGAGATAAAAGAGACTAAAATTTTAAAAGAGACAAAGATTGAAACTTTAAGGTTGTGTTTATTTTCTAATTAAGATCGAGAGACTGAAATTGAGTATTGTATTTGATGACCATAGATTAGAACTAAAATTTCAATCTTTTCGTACCTCCAGCAAGTAAAAACACACGGGACTAAAATTTTTAGAAACAGAAATTAAAACTTTAATAACATTTATTTTTCAAAATACTCTTGTCTAACATTTTAAATTTTCATTTTATTCTATCCCTACTCCCTTATTTTATGACCACACCTACTCCTACTAAACCAAATATTGAAATATGACTGTACACTTTATACCAAATATAATATAAAAATTTTTACTTCGGTTTTTGTCTCTTGGTCTATAATTCTCAGTCTTAATTTCTCTTCTAAACACTACCTAATGTATGTTCGTTGAGATATTTTATTATGAACACAGTCTCATATATTCTAATTTTTATAGTTCTTACCATTGTAATACAATAATAAATAAATAATAATAGAAATTTTACCCTAGATAGATATAAAGATTGCTAGTTTAATTTGTTGTGGTTTTTAATATTATTCGAGTTGCACTCTTTCACATTTATGTATTTTAACACTTTTGTGATAAGTGAAATGGTTTCATCAATTTTTTATTGTATGCTAATTAATTATTTTTAACAATTTTTTACTTCTCCATGGTTTCCATATATATATATACAAGGGATTGAAGATCCTAAGAAAATAGTAATAGGACATGCAGAGGCTATAATTCTTGAGACTTTATGGGATTGATAAGATGGTATTTTAATCATTTAATCAGAAATTATTTGTGTTTGAGAGACTCCTACTCGCTTAATGAAACACCAATCTAATTGAGTTGACCGAGTTAATTCACACACACTTCAAAAAAAAAAGAAAGAAATACAGTTATATAATTACTCATCTTCTAACCGGCCAGTTCACTTGCTTTCCACCTCAAATAATAAAATGCGACATTTTTTTTTTTTGATAATTTTGCAAAGATTTCGACACCAAAAAAGAGAATGACGAAGTCTGATAAGTACAACTATAAACAAAACATCACTATATATACTTACTAATTATCAAATAAACTATTTAATTAATCATCCTAATATTCAAAGCAATATCAAACTTAGAACATCCATTATCTCTTTAACATTGTCATTAAGATAAACATCGTTCCAATTGATGTACAGCCAAAAGAAAACACCTTAAGTTACACTTACACAGTTAAATCGCTAATTATAATTACACCAAAAAATAATTAAATGCGACCATTTTGAGACATGTTTCTAATACTCAACTTGCATTCGTGTTGAGTAAATGATAATCTAACATACACAACTAAGCAATTCTAATTAAATGACCGAATCTAAAGTGAGATCTACTTAATTTTCATCGATAGACTTAGTTGGTAGCTAGTGATGACTCAGTTTGATGAAAATTACTTATATTGAATACATTTAATTTTCTATAAAAGGGCGGCATTCAAATTTGGCCAGTTGTGCATTTGAGGATCTTGAAATTTTAACTTGATATATTTTTAGGCTTAGTCGGAAACAAATATTTAGGCTTAAATGTTTTTTTAAAGAATTAAAGATA
>NC_029792.2:11674799-11693099 GCF_000816755.2 Arachis ipaensis
ATTACAAATATATTTTGAAATTAAATTGATATATTTCTAAAATTTCAAAATTTTGTATATATGCATATACTTTAAAGTAAATATATATTAAATAATTTTATACACACACACACCCAAATATTAAATTTAACCTAATTAAGTCCTTGTCAAGTTAAGTTTAAATTAAAAGATAAGAGGCAAACCCATCATTTATATGCCCTCACTATGTATACATACACTAACTAAGTAGTAAAGTAGCAATATTCTAGAGTTCACCACTTAGCTAGGAAATTTTAATTTGAAGTCCTATTGATGATGTCAAAGGCATATATAGGCAATAGTGGTGATTGTGTTTTAAAATTTAAACCATTTGCGGCGATTTAGTTAGGATACCCTTTAATGCAAGCCAAAGTACAAAGTCAAAATGGCGAAGAGAATTAAGGAATGGGCAAGGCCATGTCTTAGCACTAAAATCTTCTTTAAATTAATTAAAGAAAGTTATATATGGTGTTTGTGTGTAGTACAGTGCTTAATAAAGTTTGAAACTGTGAAGCCACATGCATAATCTAATATAATAGATTCTCGTAATTCTATATATGGTTTATATATATGTTCCCTGTATATACATGTGTCTCCATCTCACAACTTTGTAAAGCAACCTCGTAAATTTTAAATGAACATTATTCGAGGATGGTGGATGTAACAATGTCAATATACTTTGTAATAATAATGCTAAGAAACTATACTATATGTTGTTACTGTTTGATTTGATTGTTTATTAGTATAATAATAAGCAATTGTTCAATCTCTGATTCTCTCACTTTCTTAAAAACTATGGTAATAAAAAAGTGAAAAAGAAAAAAAAACTGAAATAATAATAAGTTAGGTGATGGGAAAATTCATCATCTGAAAGTCTCCTGTTGCATTGTTATGATTGGAAATCAAAATAAAACTCAACTTGCAATTTAGTTGTCTAAAGTCTAAACCCTTAACCCTAGTTTATTTGGCCCTTAATTAAGAGTTATCCAGATTGTATATCTCTAAATATCTTAATAATTCGATTAGTTTGAGAAATTGTGACGACTTATAACAAGTCATCACTGTTAGGTGTAGGTATTAAGACCTTAATTATTAACACCCATTTACAACAATGATCATCCTTTAATGACAGAAAAATGTCTTGCAAGATCCAAAACGACTAAGTGAATTCGGGACAAAGTATTAATGATCATCTTGGTTTTTCTTAATCATGTAGATCAATAATAATCAACGGTGTAAGTGCATATACCACTTGCTAGCTAGAAGCACAGGTACCAAGTGTGTGTGTTTTACATAGCCGTTAATTCAGGTCATGAAAACTGTTTATACACAATTTATTTTAGACCATTAGACTACAATTGATTTTATATTCTTGTATATTTATATATAAAAATGTGATTCAATGAGTACGGAATGCCAAATAAAATGTTAGTGCTGTTTAATTAATACGATGCAATTTTTTATCCAAAATGCTAATAATCATTATCTATATATCTATCTACTTAATATATTAAAATTGGGTTTTCCTCCAACTTATAATGGTGATGTGTCATTTTTTCGTGAATCCATTTTCTCTTCAAAATGATTGCACTATTTCTCTCTTTTAAATTTATTTTTAAAAAATAAAATAAATTGATATAATTATATTATAATTAGTATTTAATGAATGATACATAATTATACTAATTTAAAAGATAATATCTTTATTATAATTATACTAATCTCTTTTAAATTTATTTCAGAAAATTATCTTAATTATAATTATATAACAATATTATACTTAGCATTTAATGAATAATTCATAATTATACTAATTTAGAAAAATATCTCTACTATAATTATATAAAATTAATAATTAATGCATTATTAACCTAATTATCAATCAGAAATATTTTTAACTATTTTAATTATATTGATATAATTCTATTTTTTATTCATTATCCTAAAATTTTATTAGTGACAAGTTATTATCTTAATGGTGACCTATATAATATATTTAATATAAATAATCAAGTTTAATTAGTTAACAAATAAAAAGAAAGATTATTACATGATTGTAGAAGCAACAATAAATATATATATGATTATATATATAAATAACCGAATAAGGACAAATGTCTACTGAAAGTTTGAGTTCTGAAGTAGAAAAAAGGTCACCAGAAGAAGAAGATCTGGTGGCAAGGAGTACCAAAAAGGTCAAGATGGATGAATTCATACAAGAAGAGAATCAGATGGAGGACAAAGAACAGACCATAGAACCGGCTGAAGAGACTATGGAGGAGGGACACAGCGTGCCAGAAGAAGTAGGTGTTCAGGAGACCATTCCGGAACAAGCAACGAAGGCTTCCTATAAAGACAGACTGATAAGCAATGGTTTAGACAAACTGAATCCAGAAGAGATTGTGGACATGGTAGCAGAAGATTATCTTTCTGAGGAAGATCTGATGGAATCAGAGGAAGATGAAAAGACTCCCTTCAATCCTATGCCAAAAATCGAAGTTACGCTCGAAGAGTATGACGAATGGTGTAGACCATGGAAGCAATCACTCATAGTGAAACCTCTGGGAAAGAAGCTGAACCTACCTATTATGGAGAGATGGGTTAATAGAAAATGGTCCAAGAAGGGGGCAGTCCATGTCATGGACTTAGAAGGAGGATATTTTTTGATCCGCTTCTCGAACCAGGGAGACTATGCGCATGCCTTCTTTGAAGGACCATGGATGATTGCTGATCATTATCTCCTTATTCAGAGATGGAGACCTTTGTTCATCCCGAAGGAAAATGAGGTTCAAAAGGTAGCAGTTTGGGTACGTATCCCAAATCTCCCCGCAGAATTATACAATAGATATTTCTTATGGAAGGTGGGTAAATCTATTGGAACTATGCTGAAAGTAGATGAACACACTTCTATACATTCAAGAGGCAAGTTTGCAAGGATTTGTGTTGAGATCGATATTCGGAAAAAATTGGTGCCGTCCTTCTCAGCACTTGGGAAAGAATTCAACCTTGTGTACGAAGGACTACATCAAATCTGTTTTAATTGCGGTAAATACGGTCACCGAATAGAGGGCTGTCCGGATGAAAATAAAAAAGGGCAGAAGGAAACAAGGCTTGACCAACAGAACCGTCATGCAGCTGCCGGAGATCTTCCTGCTCAGAACACTTCCGAACAGATTCCAATTCCAAACCAGAAAGGGAAAGAAATTGTGATGGAGAAAAATCAGGGGGCTGGTCTTGAGGAGAAAGCCGTTGCTAATAATGAGCAATCTTCTAAGATTTTTACCAAAAATAAGGTAGCTGATACAAGTAAGAAGGTGGGGTCCTTTGGCCCGTGGATGATTGTGAAGAAGCCCCAAAGAAGAAATAAACAGAGATCTGGAGAATTTAATGAGGAGAAAAAGAAAGCAGTTAATGCAAACAGATTTGGCATACTAGTCGATGAAGAAAACAACCAGAAAACAAATATGGAAAAACAAGATATTGCCAATTTGGGCAAGAAAGAAGGTGGGAACCAAACAAGCAAGGAAGACCAGCAAGGAGGTAGGGTGGAAGCATCTCTGAAATTACAAGGTGCAGGAAATAAGAAAAATATGTTTAACAAAGCAAATAAAGGAAAAAATACTGAGAATAGCAGGAAGTTCTCTGCTGTCCAACCAAAATCTGGAAGAATAAAAGATGTCCAGCAACCTTTAGCACCCAAAGGGGAAAAAGAACACAACCATAAAGAGGGATCAAGGAAACAAGATAAAGAGCATCAGGAATACTGGAATCAGTTCAATAATCTATTGAAGGGCATTTACAAAAGCCATCAGCAAGGAAACCACATTGACTTCAACGAACCTTTCAACCCTCTTCTAAGCAATCTTATTGCCAAGACCATGGGTGGAGGCAGACCGGAAGGAGAAAGCAGTGGTACTCTCAAGGACAAACCACCAGAAATAAATCAGGATGAATATATGAACATGATTATGGATGGCAGACATGACAAGCAGCCAGTGCAAATTCCGGTTGGAGAAGACGAGGAAGAGGAATATAGTCCCAAGCCTATGGATGACTAAGTCTGTCTCTTTGGCCAGGGAGCTTCTATACTCTTTGATTTGTCTTTTTTTACTTTTTTTCTTTTATGACGAGGAATATTTTAATTTGGAACTGCAGAGGTGCCTCAGCTAAGGGGCTCAATTCTATGATTAAGGATCTAACATATAGATATCATAGCTGCTTTTGTGTCCTTCTTGAGACTCATGTTTCAGGCAGGAAAGCAGAAAATATTATAAAGAACTTAGGTTTTGATGATTGGTGTGTTAGCGAAGCTGAGGGTTTTTCTGGCGGAATTTGGTGCCTTTGGATGAAAGATAAGTGGACGATAAAACCAATTATAGTACATAAGCAATTCATACACCTTGAAGTGCAATGGGATAAGGATCAACGATGGATGTTCACAGCTGTTTACGGCAGCCCACAGGTGGGAAGAAGAAGGGAGCTTTGGAAAGGATTGGAAGACATTGCTGGAACTATTGAAGGACCATGGTGTTTAGGGGGTGATTTTAACTCTGTCCTCACTTTAAATGACACAGGGAGTACATTTAATTTATCTCAAGACTCTAATATCTTTCTTAACTGTATTAACAGGTGTGATCTTAACGATTTAAGCTTCACTGGCCCACCCTTTACCTGGTAAAGGGGCAATGTCAAGAGAAGATTAGATCGGTGTTTAAGTAACCTGGATTTTTCTAACAGATTTTTGGAAGTGGGAGTAAGACATTTACCTAAGTTAAAATCTGACCACTTACCTATTCTTCTTGATTTTCAGATGGCGGAGCATGACCGAGGACCCAAACCTTTCAGATTTTTGGCACTTTGGGTGCTTCATAATGATTATAAGAATATGGTGGAGAGGAGCTGGAACAATAGGAACAATTTATTGCAAAATATTGCTGATGTTACAAATAACATGAAGGTCTGGAATAGGGAAGTTTTTGGACATATATTTCACAAAAAATAGCAGATTATAGCTAGATTGGAGGGAATCAGCAATAAACTCTCGTTCTCTAGCAATCTCTTTCTAGAGAAACTACAAAAAGATCTATGTAAAGAGTATGAGAGCATAGCAACACAGGAGGAAGCCTAATGGATGCAGATGTCTAGATGCACATATATCAAGTTTGGGGATAGAAATTCTAAATACTTTCATCAAAAAGCTAATGGAAGGAGGAAGAGGAATAAAGTGATTGCTTTGAAAAATGAAGAAGGGAATTGGGTGGATGATGTGGATTACTTAAAGAATTGGGGTGTTAATTTTTTCAAAGAGTTGTACTATGCAGAATCAGATGGAACTCCCTTCGCAGTCAGTGGCTGCTTTCCAACACTAGAAAGAAGAGATTATGAGAAAATTGAAAAGGAGGTGACCTTTGATGAAGTTAAAGATGCGGTTTTTAGCATGGGTAGCTGGAAGGCCCCAGGAAGCGATGGTCTCCCAGCCAAATTCTACCAACACTCTTGGAACATAGTGGCTGAATCCCTGGTAACTTGGGTTAAGATGATATTTAGGGATCCTAGTAACATTGATGAGGTCAACAAAACTCTCATACAGTGAAGAGGGGAAAAGAATTCACCTTATAAACTGGGATAAGGTGTGCAGAACCAAGGAAAAGGGTGGGTTAGGAATTCGAAAAGCGCAGGAAACAAATAATCTTTTCCTAATGAAGCTTGCTTGGGGTCTAATCCATAACCGAGATGCTTTATGGGTTCAAGTAATGAGGACGAAATATGGGTGTGGAGAGGAGATTATTCCTAAAATCCGCCTCAAAACCAGCAACTCAAATGCTTGGAGTGGAATTGCAAGAGTCTGGGAGAACTTTCAACAGAATTTAATTTGGCGAATAGGAGATGGTAAGAAGATATCCTTTTGGAAGGATCACTAGATTCCAGGGATACACAGGTTAGAAGAGGTTGCTCTAAATAATCCTAGTGAGGAACAACTACAGAAGAGGGTTGCAGACTATGCTACTAGCCAAGGGGAATGGAACTGGGAGGCAATTCGAAGTGTGCTACCAGAAGAAATCATAGACCATATTCAAATAATTAAAGCACCCACTGATAGGATCGGGGATGACACAACAGGGTGGCTACAGACCCCTAATGGAGTTTTCACTATAAAATCAGCCTACGAGTTCTACTACAACGGCAACGAGGAAACGGATTTCTCATACAAACAGTTGTGGAAAATTAAACTACCTCAGAGGTTAAAAGCTTTTACCTGATTACTCAACCATGAGGTGCTTCTGACAAATTCAAATAGAAAGAAAAGAGGCCTTACCGAGAATGACAGATGCCCGAGGTGTCACAGAGAGGAGGAGACCTTGCTCCATATATTACGAGAATGTCCTTTTGCTTGTAGTATCTGGAAGAGCATGGTAAATAGAGATTATCAGAATATTTTCTTTAACCAGGACTTTAAGGAATGGTTAGGAACAAACCTGAATTTAATCTCTCATATGCAAAATGGGACTTCTTGGACCATCCACTTTGTTACAACCTGCAATACTCTATGGAGGTGCAGGAATGAGCTTATCTTTGACAACCAGAACATGCAAAGTAATCAACTTTGTAATTTAATCACTAGATTATCAGAGAATTATGTCTCAGCCTTTGGCAATACAGAGGGTTCAATTAATAATATGAGACTTACGAAGGAAATTCAAGTTGGGTGGATACCTCCAGAGGAAGGGTGGGTCAAGCTGAACGTCGATGGTTCTGTGTACCAGCCAGGAAGCAGAGGAGCGTGTGGTGGTGTACTTAGAGACCTGAACGGAGATTTCATTGCAGGATTTTGCATGAATATAGGCTGCTGCAGCATAACAACGGCGGAACTCTGGGGGATGTATCTTGGGATCAAGCTTGCAGTTGAGATGGGTATTCCCAACCTGGAGGTGGAATCGGACTCTCACTGCGCTATCACCATTGTTGGGGTGCCTTCAGTTGAAACTCACGCAAACTCGTCTCTGGCTCGTTCGATCAAGGAGCTTGAAACCAGGTTGGAAAAGCTAAAAATCAGACATGTCTATAGAGAGTCAAACTTTTGTGCTGATTCAATGGCGAAGCTCGGACACACAATGGAAGAGGGAGTCACCGTTTTTAGGCATCCCCCGTCACTGTTGATGATGCATCTTCTGGCAGATATAAGGGGAATTAAATTCCCAAGAGTAATTATTGTTTAGCCTTCTTCTTGTCGTTGGGCCTGTGGCCCCTTTTTATCAAAAAAAAAATCAATGGCAGTGGTAAAATAGTGGCTGAAACAAAATATAACACGCAACCACTAATCAGGCTAGGATGGTGGTGAAACGGAACTGACAAAGGTGCAAAGCAATTTCTGTGGTGTTTTCAAAGGGCAAGGGCAGTGGAAGATGACTCCAGTAATTTAATTGAATTAATATAAATATTTAATGAAAAATAAAGGATGGATTTTTGCCTTAAAGGATAATACAATCGAATATTCTTGAAGATTTTAAAGTTGTGAGTAAATAAGTGATATAATAGAGAAATGCTTCTGAATATATATTCTTCCTATATTAATATACGCATGCATGTTACCTCATTTTTTTCATAAATGGAAAACAACGTTTATCCGTTAAATTTGTTAGTTGCTCAACCGATTCATCTTATTTATTGTGATTCATATATAATCATAAAGAAATCTATGACGTAAAATAAAATAAAATAAAGTCAGTATCTACATTTTTTCTCAATATTTTTTATATTATAGTAAATATTAAATGTAAAAAAATAATATTGATTATTATCTATTTTATTTACAGGTATCTCTATTTATATAATTTTTTTCTAATTGTGGCAAGTATTTCCATTAAAAATTCGTACCGTGTATAATTAGTGTGTGTGTGTATATATATATGTCGTAATAGTGAATTGTTACAATTATTTATCATCTAAAAAATTCATACCTCAGATATACTTCTCTTTCTATTTATTATTTTTCATACCCAATGGTTACTAACTATGATTCTATCAACAGTATTACCTACGGTAGATTATGTAATGAAAAAAATGGAAAATAAAGGCAAGGATTATAAGGTTATGGAAAATTCTATCCAAATTTGACAAGAGTAAGATGGTTTATACCTATAGAAATGGTTCTCATAGATGATAAATGTAAAATCCGGTTAATTAATGGCTAATTAACTCATAAATTAAAATATATTCTAGAAAGTGAGAAATAAGGTTTTTATGGTTTAATATGATAGAGAAAATTAAAACGAGAATTTCGACACCAATTTTAAAGAAATCGGCCCAAGATTGGGCTGAATGGGTCAAACCGGACCAACCGGACCCAAGTTGGGCCAAGGACCCAGCCAAGCCTCATTCATTAACGAAGCTCAGCTCTCTCTCCCCTCAAAAGTCAAAACACAACAAACACGCTGAAATTAAGAAAGGGAAAAGGGGAGAAGTTCCAAAATCCTTATTCCACATTCAATTGATCATAATTTTTGATCCGGAGCTCCGATTGATGCACCATTTGTGGCCACACGACCGCGGCATCAAGCTCTACAAAATTCATATCATTATTCTTGAGTTAAGCCATAGATTCATCTTCGAATTCTCAGCCCTCATTTTCGAAATTTTAGTGAGTAAAGTATTGAGATTTTCGAGTTTAGATGTTATAGGCTCAAATTAACTTGAAGGGAAGACTTGTTCTTGCTTCTTTGATCCTTGGATAAGGTAAGACATCTCAAACCCTAGTGAAAATGTTAAATTTAAGGTATTGGATATTGAGTTATTGTGTTTTGGTGTGATATTGTGGCTTAGGCATTATATATATGTGTATTGGAGTTTAATTGGTGATTTTGGAAAGCTTGGGAAGAAGTTTTGTGCTTGAAAATCTGATTTTGGGAGTTTTGGGACATTGGAAGTTGAGGAAAAAGTGAATCCAAGAGTGTTCCGAGTGGAACGAAAATCGGCCAAGGTATGGTTTCGGTTTCCTGTATCTAAAATATAATGTGGTGTGAAAACGTAGGCTAATGACCCTAGGATAGGGCTTTGGAATGTTGATGTGGTTATTGAATAAGTTAGATTGAGTTAAATATGCATGAAGGATGGAATTTGAATTGAGTTAAATATGTATGAATGATGGTAGAAATGATTGTGAATGGTTGAATTGGTGGGTAAAGTATGTAATGTTGTATGTGATATGGATAAATTGAATATTTGTTTTGAAGTTGGTATATGAAATGTTGATGTTGATGTGAGATTTGGCTAAAATATGATGGAATTGGGGATTGATGATTGAAAGAGGTTTGGAAATGATTGATGATTGGAATGGTTGAGTTTTAGGTTGATTTTGTATGGATTGGTAAGAGTATGTTTTGAAAATAGGGAGTTTATGAGTTTTGGTGAAAATGGAATTTTGATAAACTTCAACGGATCATATCTTGAGTTATTGTTTTCGGAATTTGATGATTTTTATATTAATTGAAAGATAATTTCATAAGCTTTAAATGGTTTAAACTTGGTTGAAATCTGAATTTCGTGGAAGGAAATATGATCGTTGGAAGTTTGGGCAAAAAATCTGAATTCTATAACTTCTGCAGAATTTATGATTTTTGGGTTGTGTGCATATACACAGCCCTGTGCGCACACACACCCCGCGGAATTTTGAGCCTGTGCGTACGCACAGTCCTATGCGTGCACACACGCGAAAACAGGGCTGCTGTTGGGAGCGCTAGCACGCTCTGTGCACGCGCATGGCCAAGGGAGCCTTGCGAGCTGCGCGCACGCACACGTTGGGAATGGCTTGCTGTTGGTGGCGCTAGCACACCTTGTGCGCACACACAACCCTGGAGATTTTTCTTTCTGTGCGTACTCACACGTTTAAAAATGCTTCTGGGCGTGCGCACGCACACCCCTGTGCGTACGCACGCGACCCAGTCCCTTTCTAAAACTACTGTTTTTAAGTCTTTCACATTCCCAACAAGCTTGTAACCTTTCGAGATGTTATTTCACACTTATAAATCCCCAATTTTATCCCCTAAATGTTAAATTGATGTAAAATGCCTAGTAAATGAGAGTAAACTAGGAAATAGGATAACTTGTGGAGGAAGAAAAGGGGATGTTGTGATGAGTATGGTGAATGATGATGATATGAGGTGTTGAGGAGTATGGTGGAGTGCTGTATATGATATGAGCCAAAGGGCTGAGTATGATATGAGCCGAATGGCGGTGTGTGATGATGATTACGGCTATGAGATTATGATTTGTAAGCCAGATGGCTGAGATGAATGTTAATATATGGCTGTGATTTATATGCATATATGCTGAATTGTGATTATTGTGATTGTTGCACTCCAACTATCTGAGATACGAGTTTCCCTGGGTGAAAGCAGTGGCTAGCCACCACGTGCTCTAGGTGGAGACTCGATACTCTGCTGACCCTATGTCGTAAGTGTGGCCAGACACTGTGAAAGTTCCGGATGAGCTCGCCCCCGTAAATATACACAAGTAAGGGTGTTGGATATATGTATATATGATGTTTATGTTATGAGATAACTCGAGTTGGGGATGCACGACAGAGGGACAGTCCAATGGTTAGCTACCAGGACTTGTCGGGCTGGCTTTATAACCGACAAATGAGACTCATCAGCCACTAGGACAGGCATGCATCATATGCATTATATGTGATTTGACTGGATTGCCTAATTGACTGCATCATTATACTTGCTAATTGCCTAATTGTCTTATCTGCTTCCTACTTGTGCATTTCTTTGTTTGATATACTTGTGTTTGCATCTCAATTACTGTTGGTGGTTGGGAGGTTTGCAGGAATTGGAATGGGGATTTGTAGTTAGAATGGAGACCCTTAGTTAGTTACCTGTTTTTGTTTCTTATGGATTAGAATTGTTCATACGCTTTGATTATGATCTGGAAGTTCTATGATTGCCTTCGGCTTTCCCAGGACATTACATGTTAGATATTTGACACTGTTACCATGCTGAGAACCTCCGGTTCTCATCCATGCGGATTTTGTGGTTTTCAGATGTAAGACGAGAGGCTGCTCCTCGCTGAGGCATGCTGGAGACTTCCTTTTGGCGGAGATCCTTAGCCTTGGGGATTTTATTTTGATTATTATATACTTGTTTAGATACTTACATTTTTTACTGTATATGTATTTTGTATTAACTCCTCTTAGAGGTTATTTTGGAGAAACAGGTTTTGTATTTTGTCTTTTGGGTTCTTTTGGGATTACCTTATATATATGTATATATACTTATATGCTCAGGCCGGTTATTTTCGCAAGCCGAGTCCTGAGTCTTGATATATGTATTTTGGCACTCTTTTGTGTATCTCTTAGCGTCAACTTACTCTTTATCTGTTTCGTTTACGTTATTGATCGGAGTGTTGCGCGTTTTGATTTAACGGTTTTGATTTACCCCTTTTTCTTCAAAGGCTCCTAGTTACAAATCTTTTTACACTACTATACATACTAAATTTTATTTTTAGAGGTCGTAATACCTCGCCACCTCTGTTTTATGACTTAAGCATAAGACTCTGTGTGGTAGGGTGTTACAATAAGGTAAGTTGATTATCCTCCATGATTTTTTCAAGTGATGCTAGGTCCAGTTTATAAATATTTTTTGTTCATATTTTAAGTTTATTTAATAGAGTTATAAGTACTAATAGTCTTTATTTTTAATTTGTTTTACAGTGTGATAAAATTCATTGTTCAATCAAGCATTATTTGGCAAAAATGTTTAAGAATGATCTGATCGAGGGGAAGGTTTATATCTTCTCAGATTTTCTTATTGAGGAATCAAGCGCAATTTATCTTCCGACTGCACACGTGTGTAGAATAACTTTTAAGAAAGAGTCACGTATAGTAAATACGGTCGATGATCGTAAAATTCCTAACAATTATTTCAATTTTCTCGATCATGCTGATATATTGGGACAAACAAATGAAAAATCTAACTTATTTGATACGTAGTTAATTTGTATTATTATTCTTATTGTGTTATTTATTTATTTGTCCTTAATTTCATATTTTTAATTTATTTTTTTTCAATTAGATGTTATTAGACTCTTGACCAGAAAAGAACTTATATCATGGTCAAAAGCAAGAAAAAGTGGTCATTACATTGTAGTTGATCTCCATGATTTGCAGTATGTAAAGATTTAAAATTTCACAAATAGAATTATTTTGTAACAATTGTCTATTCATATGCAAAATATTTTATTTTTTATTATATATTATTATTTATTTCAAGCCCAATCACAGACAGAGCAAATACTCCCTAACCTAACTATTCAGTGATTCAACTCCCTCACCTACCCTCAAGGTTGTCAAACTCGCGAGTCTAGGTAAACTCGTGGAGCTGACCTAGACTCGACTCGTACGAGTTTACCTGTTATAAATTTTTTAATATCAAAACACATAATATAGGCATTCAAACTTAACAATTTTAATATCAAAACACATAATAAATTAACATAATACTACAATTATAACAAGTATTCTAGACCACAAATTCAAATCCTTCACAAATATGCATCTAGTTCAACATAAAACACACAATCACACAATCAAAGCTTCATATAACACAACCGAAAAACAAAAGAAAATAACAAAGCAACAATTAAATGTTCTAATAAAGTAAAAGTCTAAAACTAAAATCCTCCAATATCTTCATCTTCCATGGCATCAACATCATCATCTTCACCATCTTCATCAGAAACATCATTTGTTTCAGACATTTTGTATTTTTATCCCTAAATCAACAAACCAAATAATTAATTTAGCAAAGTTATCCAGAGTTTCAGATTTCAGATTTCAATAAACTAAACTAAGCTAAACTAAACTAAACTAAACTAACATTTCAGATTTTCTAAATTCAGATTTCAAATTTCAATAAACTAAACTAACATTTCAGATTTTCTAAATTCATATTTCAGCAATCAATAAACTAAACTAAACTAATATTTCAGATTTCCTAAATTCAGATTTCAGTTTTCAATAAACTAAACTAAACTAAACTAACATTTCAGATTTCCTAAATTCAGATTTCAGCAATCAATAAACTAAACTAAACTAACATTTCAGATTTCCTAAATTCAGATTTCAGTTTTCAATAAACTAAACTAAACTAATATTTCAGAGTTTCAGTATTTCAGATATTCAGATTCATTAACAAAAAAACATCTAAGTAACTAACAGCCTAACTGTCTAAGTATCTAACACCAGAGCTTATTCAGTAATCCATATTTCATCATTCATTAACAAATATGTAACTATCAGATATTCAGATTCATTAATCCATATTTCGTCATTCATCACACCAGAATTCAAACTAAAAAATTTTAAAAAGTTAATTTCAGAATCAAAATGGCATAAATCATACCATTATACCAAAATTATTATTTAAATTTGTTCAAAAAATTACCTTGGAGAAGGAAGCTCAGGCAGAATCAAAGAAGAAGAGAGGCAGCTCAGGCAACTTGCAACCGGAACCCCTTGCCGAAGTGAAGCGAAATCGGCAGTGCAGAATTTCAGAACCGCAGAACAGAGACGTCAGGCAAGGAACGTAGACCAAACTCCAAAGGCGAGGAACAGCGTGCCGTGAAGCGTCCCGTCGAGTGCTCCGGCGTGGGAAAAAACGAGGCGTCGAGGAACTTTCAGCGCAGTCTTCAGCTTCACCGAGGAACTGAGGAGTGGACATGAACGATGGTGACGGCGCTGTACCAAGAGGAAGAAGATGGCGGTGGATCTGTCCAGCCTCCGGCATGGCGGCGCAGACAATGGTGGATGGCAGCGCAGACAATGGTGGGGAAGAATAATGGGCTTGGAGAAGACTAGAAGAGAGTGACTGAGTGAGGGCTTGGAGAAGAGAGTGTTCTGTATGTGTTAGTCGTTTGAGAATTGGGATTAGGGTTACATGAATGACGCCCTTTTCTCTTTTTTTTTTCGGTCCAAAACGACGCCGTTTTGGCGAAAATGGGCACCGAAATCAAACTCATTGACTCGCCCTCAAACTCACGAGTTTGACCGATTCTGTTCGAGTCTATCCAAGTCTACCCAGAAACGAGTTTGTGTCCGAGTTAACTCGATTCTACTACCTAAACTCATAAACTCGTACGAGTTAACTCGCGAGTCTGACAACAATGCCTACCCTCATAATTCTACCTTCTCCTCTTCCCTTGAAAAGTCACGTTGTTGGGGTAGCAATTCCCCTCACTTACTATTGGAAACCTAGCGGCTACTCAATTACCTAAAGAAGAAACCAGTCGTATGTGCTTGCCATCGTCGCCCCGTTCTAGAACCGCTGTCATTGCATCTTACCGCTTCATATCTGTGTGCGCCCTTTCGCCATTCTAGAACAGCTATTCGTTTGTTTTTTCTTTCTTCATCTTTTACTTTTATCCTCTTCTTCATTATGTTTTTGCCTCTGTTGATATACTGTTAGTTTTGGCTCATTTGAGAATAATTTGGTAAAGTGATCTTCGTTTTGAAAAGTCTAATATTATTATTGTTTATGTAATGCAAGCAAAAATGGGAGTCTCAAATACAACATACAACTCTGTGTTGATGATCAATGCTGATTTGGAAGAAGTTAAAAAATTCAGACAAAGGTTAGAATTTTTTTTGGTTTATTAAAGTTACAGTTATATTGTAAGTATAATTGTGTATGGTTGCATCTTCAAAATTGTAACGCAAATTTGGTTTTGTTTGATTAAAAGATAATGGCTATTGAGACAGGGGCACCAACACCGGTTGCACGAATTGAGTAAAGAGCTCCATATTCAGAGGAAGATGATTTTTTGAATAAGACTCCATACAAACCAATTTCTGAGATTAGGGATCTTATAGATATTTTAATATAACTTGATTACAGACAAAGATTTTCTTTTTCCAGATTTTTTTATGGAGTGTAATTATTTGGTGACACTGATTTAATTTATTAAACTATTAAATTTCAGAAAACAGTTTGTGTGACCATTGGAGTAATGAAGGATTTTTCTCTGGAAAAGTCTTGGTGGTACAAGAGTTGCAATGTTTGTCCTTTGGCTATGAGAGAAGAAGGAGATGGTTACAAATATTCTAGATGCAAAACTGAATCACAGAATTTTACTCCAAGGTGTGCATTATTTGTGAAATAAACCTTATTCCAGTGTTTACTAAATGAGATTCGCGATAATATATTTTTTTTCTTTATTTATAGGTATTCACTAAATTTGAAGGTTGCTGATGAAGAATCCTATGCATCATTCATCGTGTATGAAACTGTTGGTAGTGAGTATCTAAATATTTCTGTTGCAGAGCTGAGGACAAAACATATAATGAGGGTATTAAAAAAAATTTCATGTTTACATACTAATTATGAACATTATAACTCACGTCTTAATATTTTATTGTTGACACTTATTGTTCTTCAATTCAATTTAATATAGGGTGGAAACAGGATTGAATTTCCTGAAGAGTTAAGTAAATTCAAGAATAAAACATTCCTTTTCAAAGTTTATGTGAAGTTGGAGAACATCAATTCTTTCCAACTGGTTTCTATTACAGTCGTGAAGTTGTGTCACGATGAGGCCATAATCAATTCCTTCAAATAGAAGTACAGTATTGAACAGGTATTTTAGCTTTAAAGTAAGCACGGTATATATGTTACTTTTTATTATACTCATTGTGTTTTTAAAATTTCATTAGGATGCCTTCTTCCCTGCAAATTCTGATATGATAACACTTCTAGCCGATTATTCAGATATGAATAAGGTAAATATATTTACCAAAAAAAAATTTCGTCAATTTAATTTTTACAAAACTGTTTATCCAATTCATATCTGTGAAAAAAGGTATGTGACAACATTAACATTATTAAACCATTCAGGTATTGACAAAATATTGAATTAATTGGCGGGATATAATGTACATCTCTTATTAGCATTGATATGTTTACCCCTTATATTTAAATAATATAAAAATCCCTAATTTCAGATGTACTTTCCTTATAATTTCAATTTTATAGAACGTTGATTCACAGGTAGGTGACAACCAACCTGAAATTGAATCTTCCAAGTCTATCACACCCATCATGTATGGACAAAATTCAAGTTCTACTGGTAAAAATTATACAGTTAATGAAACTGGTGATGGAGGTGCTATGATTACATGGGACAAGCATAACTTAGTTGCAAACCCAGCTTAATTTTTTACAGATGAATCTACAGCTACTTCTGGTGGTGCTTCTGAGGTTGCTCAGAGTGAAAACTGGATTTCACAACCAACTCATGATGCTGGAGAAGATTACAATTTTTCAGCAACAAAGACGAGGAAGGTTGCCAAAGAATAGCTCATCAAGCAGTTTTCATAATTATTTCTAGGATGATAATGCAAGTATTTTTTTTAATTGACTATGTGCCCAACTATCTTATCCATGTGATAAGTTAAATCTCTTCCTTTTGATTTTGTTTAGTTACAAATTACTTATATGATAATTACACTGGGTAAAGTTTGGAGGCTTTTAAAACATAGCATTGGTATTATGGACATGTTACTTTATATCTTGCCTTCATTTTATTAAAGAAAAATTTGTTGATCTGCGACCTTGACCTAAAATGGGGGCAAGATTCCGAAGAATGAGTTATAATTTGTGGCATAACTGTAAGGTTTTGAAACTTACAAAAAATATGAGATTGTCATTGGGTGAAAACAACAACGTACAAGAACTCAGAAATTTTGCTGAATGGCTACTGAAAATTGGTGATGGTTTGGCTAATGATACAACAGATGGTGAATCGATCGTTCATATACCATCTGACATTTTGGTTAAGAACTCTGAGACAGCTTTGGATGATTTCATTGATTTTGTGTATCCAGATATGTTATCCAATTTATCCGTTGAAAATTATTTCAAGGATAGAGCAATTCTTGCACCAACTCTGGATTGTGTCACTGATGTCAACAACAAGATGACTGCAGGGTTACCTGGACAAGAAAGAGTCTACTTAAGTTCTGACTCTGTGTGTGCTAAGGAGGGAAATATGGAATTTGAATTAGATGCTTTCTCACCGGAGATTCTAAATGAAATAAATTGTTCAGGTCTACCGCCACACAAGTTGGTTGTGAAGGTTGGCACTCTTGTTATGTTGTTGCGGAATATAGACCAAACTAATGGTTTGTGCAATGGAACGAGAATGCAAGTTAGAAGAATGGGAAATCAAGTGATAGAATGTGAGACTTTAACCGGTAACAAAGATGGAAGTATTGTTCTTATCCCAAGACTGAATCTAATTCTAAATAATGAAATATTACCGGTCAGGTTTCAAAGAAGACAATTCTCAATTATTATGTCATTTGCAATGACAATAAATAAGTCTCAGGGACAAACTCTATCAAAAGTTGGAATATACCTTCCAAGGCCAGTTTTCACCCATGGTAAATTGTATGTTGTGTTATCAAGGGTAACGAGTAAAGATGGTCTGCGAGTGCTGTTGGAAGATCATGAGCAGTTGGAAGATAACTGCACGATGAATGTGGTATATAGAGAAGTTTTTGAGAGCCTATAATGAAAAGGTAATAACGAAATCTCTTACTTAAATTTATTTATTTATTAAAATTTATTACTATCTATTAAAAAACTTGACAAATTCTAGGTGCTAATAGATAATGCACTCTTATTGTATATTAATAGCTTGAAAATATTAAAATTATCATAAAAATTTGTATTTTATTCTCCTGATAAACAATTTTATAATTACGTTAATCATATAATTTTATATACTAACATTGATATAGTGTGATTTTAGGTATATATTTTGCAGACATCAAAGAATAGTATTGAGTTATTATTTAGTAGGTTTAAATTATTTATTGTTTATTGCAAAACTTTCTGCATTAGTATTCTCTATTAATTTGTTGTTCATTTTGAGCTGATATTGATATGTTTTTACTTCACAATAAACCAACATATAAAATTTTGTTGGTGGATTTAAGTAATACTATATTATTTATGGTCATATTGAGTATATATGTCTGATTTATTGAAGAAAGTAGATTACTAATATCGGTTAATAACTATTTTACAGTTAATACAATTAACACTATATTAAGAAAAAAAATTACATAACATGTTATTTTTTTATTAATTAAAAAATTATCATTAAAATTAATTTTAACACAATAACTTAAAATTATAATTTCAATCTTATCACGTGCATGGCACGGGTTATTATACTTGTATTATTCTACAACGGGTAATATTTTGGTGCTAAAAAAATGCT
>NC_029792.2:11693150-11698962 GCF_000816755.2 Arachis ipaensis
CACACATTATATTTTAAAAAAATAAAACATATTTTAAAAAGGATTAAGATATCAATAATAAAAAATAAAAAATAAAACATAAATTTGTACTTCTAATTGCTATAAATATAATACTCACGTACGTTGGTAGTGATAAATTGATATTAATATCAATAATTAATTTCTATAATTATTTTTGTACTACTAAAGGTTATATATAAAAAAAATTTTCATGGGTCTAGATCTGAGAGTTAAAGTATTTTTTTTACTTTGTTATTCTTCCTTGACTACTTCATAGAATAAGAATGTATTCTTCGTTTTTCATCAAAATTTATCTTTTTAAGGTACAAGTCATAGTTTTTTTATGGTATTTTTTATGTATTCATTCTATTATATTATTATTTTAATAATTTGATAATTGTTCTCACTCAAACTTATTCTTTTCGTCTAATATTTTAGTATGATTATCTTTTGTCGCAATCATTTACAATGCATCACATCTATTAATAAATACCATCTCGAGTTGTATTCACTTATTCGAGTTCTAATTATATGGACGTAAGCATTCAACGAAAGAACAGTGAACTCTATGTTACTGAAGAATGGTTGGATCTACTCATATATTATGACTAACCTAATCAAATGTGGGTAAAGTTAGTTTTCTTGGGAGGAGCTCGATTTTTGATTGAGCAATTTCTTCCAATGAGCTTTATAGGCCCAGTTCAAGTTTCATCCCTCCATGCTTTCTACGTCTACTTGAAATTCTTCGAAGTGGAGCATATAATGATATCGAATTTTCTCAATTTAGGTTCAGTTTTGGTAAATTCATGTCAAGTTTGGAGATACAATTTCAAATATTGATACTGTATTTAAATTTTCTTCTTTTAAGCTTTTCATAATAAAAATAATTTTATAACATATTATGATTTTTTTCCAGAAACTACCGACCTTCTGGTGCATCAACGTAATGCCATTGAGGGGATAAAGGTCAATTTAGTTTCTCGGTATGATAATTCTATACCTTTCCGCATCGCATAGATAGCGGATGATGAAGTTATTTAACAATAGGATGATTTGATTTTGCACGAATTCTAAATGTTCGAGCTTATGACGTTTTGGTTAGTTGTCGTTATAAGAATGACTTTAATCCATATATGTCTAAGGTCTAGAATAGCTTAAATATTATTTAAATAATTTAGTTCTAATATTAGTATTTAATTAAATTAGTTTTTAAGAAAAAATAAAATAGTTGAGTTAAAAAATCTGACAATCATTATCATTATTATATTATTCTATAACGGGTAGTATTATGACCTAATAATGCTGACGTGGCGCATTCTGGTAGCAGTATGCATAATTCTCTTTCCTCAACTTATTTTAGAAAAGTATCTTCTTTGTCATTATATGAAAATTAACTTTTAATGAATAAATATACTAATTGTCAATCATTTTTATTCTTAATCATACATAATTAGCATTTATATGATATTTATATTAATAGCACTTTTTTCTTCTTAAATTATTTTAGGAAAGTATCTCTTTCATAATTATATAAAAATTAACATTTAATAAATAATTCTACTAAGAGTAAATAATCATTTCCGACCATGAAAAACTTCAGGCACTTACAAAACTAACCATGGATAATTTAAATAAGCGTTGTACCCATGAATGATTATATCTGTTTGATAGTTTTAACCAAACGATAGTCTAAGTAGCTTCGTTAATTTTTAATCGTACATGGCTGTTGGTTAGTAATGTCATCCAAACATTTCTTTCTCTTCAAAGACTGCCATTCTTCTTTTCATCTTCTCATCAAAATCCTAAGCCCCAATTTATAAAGGTAAAACTAGACAAATTTGGAGAGAGACCATAAATAGCTTCGAAGAAAAAATGTCAAGCGTCCAATGTTGAATTCACAAGCATCGAATGCGAGTTTTAGTGTCGCCGAAAACTCACTTTGGAAGAGAAAGAAGGAGAAGAAGGTCGATGGGAGGTGCTTTTGTGGGTTGAATGTAGTGTTGATAGAATCTAACACATTGACAAATCCTGAAAGAAGCTTCATTCGTTGTTCATTATGGGCAGTAAGTAAAAAAATTATTTACTAAATATTTGTTAGAAACTGTAATTTTTATTTTAAAAGTTGCCCAATAATGATGCATATTATTTGGTTTGTTTATTGTAGAATCAAGATTGCAAATATTTTGCTTGGGTAGATGAGATTGATGGTGGATGGAAAGATTTAGCTAGAGCTTTAATTGGATTGAACAATGATTGCACGTTTTCTACTCATGATGCAGTGCAAAATGTAACTAGAATAGAAGATGACCATGCAGCCAAATTAAAATTGTTTATAAAGATGGAGAAGCTTAAAGGAGAAATTAAAAGTATGAGAGTGTGGGTTATGTGTATTGTTGTTTGTCTGTTGTTGTGTTTCATTTGCACTATGTACCCATTCTTAAAGAGTTGAAGTATGCAAATTTGAGTAAAATTGAGTAACAATGTTGGTCTAATGTTTAGGATTCATTAACTTAAAACCGAAGGTTTGATCTCTTATAATTGTATTTGTATTTGTGTTGGATGTAATGAAACGAAGTTGTTGTTATCTTAATTCTTGTTTTATTGAGTATGAAGTGTTAATTTTACTGCCATGAGAAGGTTTATTTTTTGGTTAAAAACTCTCAAAATATATAAGGAAGTTTTGGTTCAAGCTTCTCACTTTTATGTCAATGAATAAACTTAAAGATTGATAAGAATATGACACTCGTTGTATATAATAGACAAAACACAACTAGAATACTCTCAAATAAAGTTTTAACATTAAGCTAATATTAATACCAACAAGCCAATGGGCATACATCAATTTGACAGTTACAACTAAGTTGACTATAACCACATAAGTATGAATATCAGCATCATGACAGTGGTTCACACATCAAGACCCTAATACCAAAAGATCAAAATAAGTACCAAAATGGTGTAACAATATATGGTCTATACATCCATAGTAATTATGAAAACCACAAAAAAAAAAATCTAAATCTTGTTGTTCTAATCTATGTTCAAAATAGGAGACAAATCTAATTCCAATATGAGCAGGGTCCTAATTAGGGGTGGAATTGTTACTGCCACTTGATGTTCCATTTGTTGGTATCCTTAATCCTGGGGTTGACATAAATTGTACGAACCTTGTAGCAGTTTCAACACTAGCACCTATCATGGTTTCTTAGCTCACACTAGGCCTTATTGATGGGTTGCTCATTGAAGGAAGCCTGATGTCGTTTAGGAGAGTTGGTGGCGGCCTCTTTGGGTTACTTTCGGGGGCTTCTTGCTGTTAGGTGGCCTAATGTGTGTTGGAGGTCTAATTGGAGCTGGCCTTATTGCTGCTAATTGTCCTGGAGGTTGCATTATTGGAGGTGGAATAATTGGTGCCACCTGTTCACAAAGAATCTAAAATTTAGGCAATAAGAATTGTGTAATTTAAATCACAGTAATCCAACCAAGATGCTAAATTGTGTAACTTTGCATTGGGGTGTGTTGAAAATGCAATACCTTCTCTGTGGGCTGTTGTGCCGGTGCTGGGATCTGTTCTGGCTCTGCTGCAGGTGCATTCTGTCCTGGTGCGGCAGCTAGTGCTGTTGTTTCTACAGTATAACATGTGTAGTTGCCATCTACACACAAATTGAACTACATAGTTATTCAAAACAGAAGAAATAAATAAAAAATTTTTATATTAAATTCACAAATAGAAATAGTAAGAGCCATAAATTTTCTCCATGTACATCATCATCTTATAAAATAAAATAATGTAATCCAAAAGTTGAATAATTTTTCAGATTTTCTAACCAATGAACCAAAGCCAATAAACAATGTTTATAACTTTTTTTGTTCATGAACACTACTTTGTACTAACTACCTAGAACTTAGAATTAACTCAGAATTTCTAATCAACGAGCTAAAGGCCAAATCGTGAACTTTTTTTTCTACTACATTCCCACCATTTTTCTTGGTTCCCTTCAAATCCCTATTCACCAATTCAAGAATGCAGTTTTTATTTTTGGATATGGCTTAATCCACATTCAACACAAACAGCAAAAAAAAAAAGGAATAAGAAAATATAAAACAGAGTCTCAAAGAAAATTATCAAAAGAAAAAATCAGAAGACAGTCACAACACAAAAAAAAAAATGGTTTAAGAACCATCAAAAGAATTGCAAACAGTGACAACACAAACCCTAACTCTATAATCCCAAAGCAACACTGCACCACTACATTGGAATGCATGAATCATACCATAATATTCAAACATCCAAGTATTGTGAAAGTGCTTACCTTTCAGAATCGAATCACTAACGTCTAAAGCTTGGTCTTCCTCCTCCGCGAAGATGCTACCACAGATCAAGAAGAACTTGCGACCGCAAGCGACGTCCAAACGCCCACACAATGAACAATTTTATGACACTGATCAGCGATTGCGAATCGCCACTGTCTTCGTCACTTTTTTCTTCGCGCGAAACTCACATTGACTCTCACTCTTCTAACTTTTTTTTTTGGAGTAAATAGCCAAAATCGTTCCATTTTGGTCCTCGAAAGATAAAGATAATCAAAATCGTCCCCAAAAGATACACGATTGATTGGTCACGTTAGTCCTTCCGTCAGTTGGATGATGATGTGTCACGTTAAGTGCCACGTGGCATATCATAATGTGGAGGGTTAATGCCATGTGTCACAAGATGATTGGTTGACGTGTCAGATCAGTGACACGTGGCATGCCACGTGGCACTTGACATGTAAAAAAGTTATTTATAATCAAAATAGTCCTTGAAAGTTCAGACGAGTAATTGTATCTTTTCTTCTTAAAAGTTTTTTCAATAAAAATATCTCTGTCCTTTAATTCTTGTCAAAATCTCTCTTATTCTTTTCTATTCAAAAACATTTTTCTTACATTATTACATTTTGTTGGAATATATATATATACACTCAAAATTGAAATGTAGGTATTTGTTAATCTAAACAAAGTTATATGCTCAAAATCAAAATTTATGTATGTTAACCTAAATGAAAGTAATACCGTAATGAAAAAAAAAAGATGTATAAATTTTTATTAACTTTGTTTAGGTTAACATATATAAATTTTTATTTTGAGCATATAACTTTGTTTAGGTTAACAAATACATACATTTCAATTTTGAGTGTGTATATATATATATATATATATATATATATTCCAGCAAAATGTAATAATGTAAGAAAAAAGTTTTAGAATAGAAAAGAATAAGAGAGATTTTGACAACAATTAAAGGAGAGAGATAATTTTATTGAACAAATTTTTAAGAAGAAAAGATACAATTACTAATTTTTTATTGTCAATTACATTTATATTAAAATTAGTAGTATCAAAAAATATTTTAAATTTAATATTATCAAGAAAAATAAAAAATATATATAAGGACTAATTTGATTAATTTTTTAAATTTTAGGAATGAAAATGACTTACGTCTGAACTTTTAAGGACTATTTTAATTATAAATGACTTTTTTACATATCAAGTGCCATGTGGCATGCCACGTGTCACTGACCTGACACGTGGCATTAGCCCTCCACGTCATCATATGCCACGTGGCACTTAACGTGACACGTCATCATCCAACTGATGGAAGGACTAACGTGACCAATCGTGTCTCTTTTGGGGACGATTTTGTTTATCTTTATCTTTCGAGGACCAAAATAGAGATCGGGGTATCTTTCAGGACGATTTTGGCTATTTACTCTTTTTTTTGGTGATTACTCTTCTAATGTTTGAAAGAAAGAAGGGTAGGGATAACTAAACGTTA
>NC_029792.2:11698980-11699304 GCF_000816755.2 Arachis ipaensis
CATTTGAATTATAACTCATTGACTATTTGATGGGTAATTTACTTATTAATATTTTAGTTTTTAAAATAAAAATAATTATTACCACGTATAAGAGTAATAGCCACATAGGATTAAAAATTAATAGAATTACTGAGAGACGAATGTTTGATTAAATTACCAAACAGATATAATTATTTATGGCCATAACATTTATTTAAATTATTCATGGTTAATTTTATTAGTATTGAAATCTTTTAACAGAAATAGTTATTTATGTTTATACTAATTGTTAATCATACATAATTAGTATTTATATGATATTTATGTTAAAGACACTTCTTTCTT
>NC_029792.2:11699388-11710490 GCF_000816755.2 Arachis ipaensis
TGAAAATACATTTTTTATAATTATATGAAAATAATATTTAATGAATAATTATACTAATTATCAATCATTTTAATTATCAATCATTCTAAGGTTAAGTATAATTTTGTTCCCTAACGTATAAGTCGAAAATTTTGTTCGTCCTCAACCATTTTTTTACATACAAAATTGTCCCAAGATTTAACTTAGTTTTCAAATTGTCCTTCGGACCAAAATACTTCTCTCTTTCTTCACTAAAATACTCAGTTTCTATTCTTCTTCTCCATCACAGCAGCATCTCTTCTTCTTTTTCTTCTTCTTCAACAACAACAATAATGAAGTAGAAATAATACAATAAATATAAAAAAATAGAAACAGAAATAGAAGCAGAATCAGAAACAAAAACAAAATTAAAAACAGAAGCAGAAATATAATTAAAAACATAAATAAAAACAGAAACATAAGCAGAATCAGAAGCATAAAATTAAAAACAGAAGAAAAAAATAGAAATAGAAGAACAACAGATTAACAAAATCAGAATTAGAAATAATGTGATTAACAATGGATTAAAAAAATCATAATCAGAATTAGAATTAGAAACAACAGATCAACAAAATCAGAATCGAAAACAATGTTATTAGTAATATGATTAACAAAATCAGAAATAGAAACAGAATTGGAACCCTAAGGACTAACAGCGACGTGGAGCAGTCACCGTCAAGCACTGTGAAGGAGACGAGAGAGCGCGAGCGAAAAAGGGAGAACATATCGGAGAAGGAGAAGGGGCCGTTGCGCCATTGCCGAGCTTTTGACGCCATCGTTGAGTTCACCAAGAAGAAAGATGACGAAGACAATGAGTTCAGGAGAAAGAAATTGGGGAAGAAGATCACGCGCAGAGTGGGAGCTGCCTCCATTTTCCCTTCTTCTTCTTCTTCTTCTTCTCCATTCTTTCTCCCTCTCATCCATTCTCTTTCTCTTTTTTTTTTTATATTTTTTTGTTAGAGATAATTTGTTCATAAATTATAACATTTTGGTAAAAAGAAAGATTTTAAAACTAAATTAAACCTTAGGGACGATTTTGTATACCAAAGAAGGTTAGGTACGAAAAAAATTGTCGACCTATATCTTAGGGACCAAAATCGTACTTAACCCTTCTAATTATACTAATTATCAATCATACATAATTAACATTTACGTGATATTTATATTTAATAGCTTTGTTATGTATGTGTGTATTAATAACAGATAAATTGATATTGATATCAATTTCAATAATTAATTTTCTGTGACTAAAGGTATATATAGTGCCACATATAAGGTTCATGAGTCTAAGTTTTAGAGACAAAATATTTTATTTAAGTTTTTAACTTTTTATTCTTCCTTGACTACTTTATAGAATAAGAATGTATTTTTCGTTTTTCATTGAAATTATCTTTTTAAGGTACAAGTTATAATTTTTTCATCTAACCTTACATCGGTTTTCTTTTGCAGCATCATTTGTAATGCACCACATCCATCAAATACTACCCCGGGTTGTATTCACTTATCAATGTTCTAATTACATGGATGTAAGAGTTTAACGAAGGGATAATGAACTCTATTTTACTAAAGAATGGTTAGAACTACTCATATATTATGACCAATCCAATGGAATATGGGTAAAGTTAGTTTTCTTAGGAGGAGCTCGATTTTTTATCGAGCAATTGCTTTCAAAAAACTTTATAGGCCAAGTTCAAATTCTATCTCTTTATGCTTTCTATGTCTGCAGAAAATCTTCGAAGTGGAGCATATAATGAAATTAAATTTCTTCAATTTAGGTTCAGTTTTTAAAGAATTATGTCGGCCTTGGAAATGCAATTTCAAAGATTAGTATTGTGTTTAAATATTCTTTTTTAAAATTTTTTGTAATGAAAATATTTTTATATTACATTGTGATTTTTTTCAGAAATTACCACCTTCCTGGTACGTCAATGTAATGCCATTGATGGGAATAAATGCCAATTTAGTTTCTTGGCGTGCTTATTCTATATCTTGCTGCATTATATAAATAGTGGATGATGAAATTTATTTAACGAAAGGATGGTCTGAATTTGTACGAATTCTAAATGTTTAAGGTAGGTATGACATTATTTCAATTGGTTGTAGTTTTGAGATTGACTAAAATCTATTTATCTATTTGTGTCTAAGGTCTAAAATAGCTAAATATATTATTTAAATAATTTAGTTCTAATATTAACATTTAATTAGATTAGTTTTAGAGAATTTTAAATTGTTACCTCAATTTATATATTATGGCTATTATTTTTGGATATGTATTTTTAAATTTTTTAATATAAAATTTCTTTTTTTTTTCGATTTTTAATTATACATTCTTAAAGTGACAATTAATTTATCTAATTTTTTATTCGACACAATCAATTAGTGTACAAATCTATATGTTCAATAATAATTTATAAAGATTATTGGGATTCAATCATAACTTTTTTGACAAAGTGAAAGATTTGTTTAATATTAATAAAAAATAATGTATAATAATACAAATATATAGATATTGTATTTAATTAATTGGTATTTTTTTATTAAATAAACTTTAGATATAAATAAAAAATCAATATTTTTCATGCATCACATGTACATTCACTAATTAATAACTAATCATTAAAGTAATTTTAAGAAGATGAATGTTAGAAGACCAATAATATTTATTATTTTAGGTCATTTATTTGCCATTAATATTTAAAAGAGTAGTCTAAAAATTTATTGTTGAATTAATAGACTAAAAAAATTGGGTTGATAACTAAAAATAATAATAAAAAATATTAAATTCAACTTAGTTAGGTTGATCTAGTGATTAGCTTACTAGTCTGTTTAAATATTAATAATCTGTCAAAGATAGTGTGGATAACAATAAATTCTACTGAGTATTTCTGTTTTTAAGAATTTGGTTCTTGGACATGTTTTAAACATTAAATTAAAAGTCGACTTTTTGTCCGTAGATTGGACAACCTCCAATCCTAGGTACCCCAATAGATTGGACAACTCCCAATCCTAGATACACAACACACCCACACACTCCTCACATATTTTATCACATTTTTTCTTAATTGCATTCTCTAGGGTTTGAACTCTAGACCTTGAAATGGGGAGGGGGAGAAATGCCATTAGAACCAAGCTCATTAGCATAATTACATTTTATAAATAAACTAGATTGAACTAATTTAACTTGTAAATGTTCTTTCTTTTTTTTTTTTAGTGGTGAGGGCACCATATAATAAAATAACCAAAAAAGTACGGACCTGAAACAAAAGAAAAAGAAAAGCACATATTGGGCTTTGATTGAAGATCATTTAATGGCCCAAAAGAAACCGTCCAATAGGAGTGATAGTAGTTGGTTATGACAGTTTGAGAGGAAAGGAAGTTGGTTAATGTGATGAATGATGCGTCTGAGAATCCTCCAAGGGATGCAGGTCTCAGCCCCACACTGTTGTCACTGTTTCCCTCTCTCTCATTTCCAACGCACTTCCTTTTCTTCGTGCAAGGTTACACCTTGGACTGGTCTCCAAGCATGGAGGGAAAGCCCTCTCAATCACGACCGTACCTGGGGACCACGCGGCCCGATACCCGACCCCGACCCCGACCCTCTCTTCCACCCCGCATTTCGGGAAGCGACTACCTTAGCTGAGCTTGGTTCCGTTGTTCTCTCAACCACCGATCCTGTGGCCAAGTCTCAACTCTCTCACTTGGCTTACTCCACGTGGCGCCTCCACAACCTCCCTCTTGGCCGTTCCCAACCACCACCTAAACCCGCCAGACCCCGAAATCCTAAATTGGTTCGCTTCCCATCTTTCTCTCTATATTGCATGCTACCTGTTTGTTTTAATTCCCCTGTTAGCTTTCTCGGTGCAAATTTACTTTCATTATTAGACCATGTTAAGTGTTAGCTGCTTTCATGATTATTCAACAGTATAGCGAATTACTACAAGCATTTGTGCTTCTTTGTGATGATGTGTGCATTATGAAGTTCTTCTTCCTTTGATTTAAGGTTTCCCCTAAGGAAATTCCTGCTCCCAAGGATTCAGGCTTGCCTCTGAATGCTTACATGCTTCATAATCTTGCCCATGTGGAGCTCAATGCTATTGATTTGGCTTGGGATACTGTAGTTCGGTTTTCTCCCTATAGTGATATTCTAGGGGAGGGGTTCTTTGCTGACTTTGCTCATGTTGCTGATGACGAGAGTCGTCATTTCGCATGGTGTTCACAGAGGCTTGCCGAGCTGGGTTTTAAGTAAGGGCTTGTAGTTGTTTGTTGTTACTTCATTTTGTTGTCTATGACTCTATTCTCATTGATTATGCTGATTTTCTGTTCTCATTTTTTACATTTAAACTAGATATGGAGATATGCCAGCTCACAATTTGCTTTGGAGAGAATGTGAGAAATCATCTGACAATGTCGCTGCACGTTTGGCAGTGATCCCACTAGTCCAGGTACCTTTTTTGCCACCTCAATCTTCCTCTAACGTGAAATATTTCTAGCATTTCGTTGGTACTATTTGATGAAAAACTACTTAATAAATTTCATAATGCAGCCTTTTTCACAAATCTATCCTCTTTGTTAATGTGTATCATGCCTCTATTGTAAAATATGTGACGGGAAGTCTGCCACGAGCCGGTTTAAAATTAAATTCCATGGTACACTACATTTTTTCTACTGGCCACTACTTTCATGTGCAAGTTGCTTAAACATCACCAATACAAACATTTGTTTTTGGCTCATATATTGATTCAAATTGTAGAAGCACAAATGACTTATGAAGTTATGAGCTTCATAAATATTTGTCTTAGTCTAGAGGATTTGTGCTATTCAAACTATGATAGTAACCACAGATTACAGGCAAGATAAATCAAGATATACGTGTATTGATAGCACTCAGAAGACTGATATCAATGCAATATCAGTTTAAGAAGGAGAAAGCAGTATGAGTATGATGATTGACATGAATTGACCATCATTCTTTTCCACTAATGGTTTGCATTTTGCTTATTGAATTTTATAAGTAACTTTTCACTAGCCTTTCTTAGAAAGGCTTCAGGTTTCATAAGTTACCTTGAAGTGATTTCTCTGTGTCACATAATACAGGGATAGAAGAAAAGCTATGCATTATGATTCTGATTTTATAAATCATAAGTGTATGTTTATTGAATCGTAGGAGGCCAGAGGACTTGATGCCGGGCCACGCCTAGTGCAAAAACTGGTTGGCTTTGGAGATAACAGGACTTCTAAAATTGTAGCAAGAATTGCTGATGAGGAAGTTGCACATGTAGCAGTTGGTGTATACTGGTTTGTTTCTGTCTGTGAAAAATTGGGCTGTGCCCCAGACTCCACATTTAAAGGTTGGGAAGCCTGTCTAATTTCACCGTGTGTGCTTACTTGGATAGATATTAACGACACAGAAGCTTCAACATCATCTTTTTGTGTAACCATGCAGACTTGCTAAAGGAATACAATGTGGAACTAAAGGGTCCCTTCAACTATAAAGCTCGTGCGGAAGCTGGCATTCCCCGTGATTGGTAAGAACCTGCAGATTTTTGTAGTTGTTTTTTGACCATTAAGATGATTGGCTTTCAACATACTATTTGAGTTATGTTAGTCTAATTAGACTCTAAAAACTAGCTTTAAGAGGTGTGAATTTCCTAGTACTTATAAATACTATATCTATTGTGAATTACGATTTATGACCTATCCTTAAACAATATAACACCTCTAATACACACTCTATGCTTTCAATGTTCATGGCTTAAGTGGGCATAGAATATAGCTTAAATTTTCCTGTCTAGGTATGATGCATCTACAACTACAAGCGATCAGGACAAAAACGATGAAGATGGCAAGAAAAAGCAGCTGTCAGCTGTAAGTAACATCCATCTTTGGCTATTCCTATCCTCTTGGCTTAATGTTGATGCAGCAGGACTTATTGTCACAGGTTTATGAGAGGCTGGCTTCCATCATTGCTATGGAAAGTGAGAATTCAAGTTTGAATAGGCCACCTCAATAGTAATCTTGGCACAATATAAAATGAACTATTTCTTTCTTCAGCCGCCAAGATGTGTTGGAACTAGCTACTAAGCCGCCAACAGTGTCATATAATTTATGCACTTTAACTGATGAACTTCCATGATGCAATTCTTTCATCAGCAAACATTGTTTGACTGATATTCCACGTGTCCATCCATGTTCGATGAGAATTGAGAAAGCATAAGCAAATGGGGGAACAGGATTATGATTTCACTTTGTTTATGTTCCGTTACACCAGTTAGATTATGATGTAAATACACAATTTTATAAAGGTCTTGGTTGTTGGAGCAACATCTTAGTGGAGAATGAAGTCAATGAATAACACTAAGTCCGTATTATTTGTTTTCTGAGTGCCGTGTGCATCCAAAGGTCCTTATTCTTTTGTTACAGCTTTGGTTAATTTTAGACGTGAGGAGGCAAAGACTATATAAACTCCCATAATCTTAAAAAAACACAATTTAATATTGGACTTTATGAAAAGGGTTTATACTTATATGCTTGTATAATTGGCAGGTAATAGAACAAGCCCTGGGTGGCTATTCTAATTGCAAAAAGATTTGTACACACAAATTATTGAGAAAAGGACCAAAAGAGAATCTCTTAAAAGCCAATATGAGCTGCACAAAATTCTTGTAGCTATCAAGTGAAACGTGTCAAATACGCGACAAAAAGAAAAAACAATTATGAATGAATTGTTAACAATTTATCAAAAAATAAATATAAAATGTACGCTATAAAATTCAGGGATCCGAATAGGTTTCCAGAGACAGGGAAATATTGTACCCGAGGGTAACAGATTTCCGGAAAATTTATCACTTTCCTTTCCTGGCAAATTTGCTGTACTAGCCACATCATTTGACTCCAATTTGCTTTTACTTGAAGCCAGAAATAAACGTGTCTCTCTTTTCTTCCCAAGCAAAACATAAATTGTCTAGCTACTGAGCTACACCTACACCTACACCTACACCTACTTATTTTCTCAGACATCAGAGAAAAGAAAAGAACATCATAGTAGAGAACAAATAAAAAAAATGTGCAACAGCGATGGCGAGTGCAGGCCCTTGGGGTTTCTATTGGGTCTCCCCTTTGCCTTTCTCTGCCTCCTCATCTCAATCGTTGGTCTTGTTATTTGGATCGTTGGGTAAGATATTCCTCTTTCTGTCTCTCTAAAGTTCTTCACTTTGATCAATTTTCAATTATCATACAATTTTTGTTTTTCTTAAAATAGAAAATTGATGACATGGGTTTGTGTGATTTCTTTATATGTGAAATGGGTTTGGATCTAATTGCATGATTATGCTATCAAAAACGAAACTTCAATTGATGCTGAATAGCTGATATGTATTTGTATATGTACATGTGTGTGGTGCAGATTGTTGTTGACATGCATATGTCCGTGCTGCTTGTGTGTGACGATTATAGTGGAGCTTGCTTTGGAATTGATCAAGGCTCCACTGCATGTTATGGAGTGGTTCACCTCTCAGATTCCCTGTTAAGTGAACAAAGTTTTAGATTTGTTTTTTGATTCTGTGTTGGTTTCACTTTCCCCCTTTATCTTCTTTTCTGTATTTTGGGTATGAGAGTTTGAAACTCCATGTTACTACTGATTTATTGTTAATCTGCGTGGTATCTTGTTCCTGTAAATTGACCAGTTCGTTCTTGGTAGATTTTTTTTCTGCATATTTATATTAATGAATTGAGATTATTGTTTTGGAAGAACTTGATCACTATTGCCTATTTACTGTACTATATTAGGAATTTGAATTAGATTTGTAATTTGGAACTGAAAACAAAGTTGTGAAAGTTGAAGAACCTCTAATGGATTTGATTGTGTCAACAATTATAGAAGATAAAGATGACTGGAAAGATTGCCATTTTTTCTACATCATGAGAGTCCATTGTCAACAACTCAACTATGTTGTGCCGAGTGGTGCCATCACAGAACTTTGTCTCATGACTAAGAATTACACAAAAGAGTCTCGTTGTTGTTTTGGCACTTTTATTTTAGTACATGGCACTTTGTCTTTTACCTTTTCTCTTTTAACAAATGATAAATAAACTAAAGGATAAGCTGGAACCATTGACCTTTCCATAATTTAAATGTAAATACTAAATACATGACCCTTCCTCCTTCCTTCCCTGCCAGTAAGGCAACTAGATTAGTTAAAATTGGCTTGGGAAAATTTGTACGAGGTTGGTTTATTTTTTTTCTTTTAGGAAAACTATTAAAAGTACCTATAAAGTTTATGAAGACTAATACAAATACCCATAAACTAAGAAAATTAATGTTGTACCTATGGAAGATGGTTTCGTACGATAAAAGTATTTAATTTTAATTTTTTGTTGATTTTTTAATAAAATTTTCAAACTACCTCCACCCTCAACTTCAACTCACTTTTTCAACCTTCCATAACCCAACCTACACATTTAAAACCCTTGTCATGGAGTCCAAAACTACTCCTATAACAACCCAAGCCGAAATCAATGGTGGTGGTGGTGGTGGAGGATCTCGACCAGTTTCTGGTAGAGAAATCTAATATAATGAGCTCTTTTCCATTTTTTTTACCATTTTCACACAAAGAAAGTCTCCCAAATTAAGAAAAAAAAAGAGAAAATATCTGAAACGATTTAAAACTGTTCCTTTATAGTTCTTTCTCTGATTTTTCATCAGTATTAGTTAATTCTGTTGTTAATCTTAGCACTGCAATCTTCTGTTGCATTACTATCGAGAGCTCCCACCATAAAGGTTCATTTCGTCTATTTTTGAAAGCGCAACATCACCATTCAATTTAGTGTCGGCACCACAGCCATCGTCGGAAAGAAGCTCCGTCGCCTGCCGCACGTCTTCAGCTGCGTCCTGGAACTCTTGTTCGGTCCGACGCTGATGTTCCCATCAAGGAGGTCTCCAATTACTTTCGCTTTGTCACTGAGACTAAAGAGGTTGGAAGCGGCGGCAGCGGCGACACCAAGGTACAGGAGGGTGCCAGCGAGGGAGACTTGTGTGAGAGAGTGGATGATGCTCTATGGGGAGCTAGAGGTCTTCGAGGTGGCCGAAGAAGAGTATGGAGACGATGAAGAGGGAGTAAAAAATGAAGGCTGTGAATGCGATGGGAAAGGCCATGAGAAGGAGGGATTTGAGTGTGGTGGAGGAGGAGGAATTTGAGTGCGATGGAGAAGGTCAGGGAAAAACCGATGGAACTATGAGGAGAAAATAAGGGATTTGTGGCGGTGGAGTTGAGGTTGAGGGTGAGAGTAGTTTGGAAATTTTATAAAAAAATCAACAAAAAAATTAGGGTTTGAATATTTTTGTCGTATGAAACCCATCTTTCATTAATACGTTAATTTCTCTAGTTTATGGGTACTTTTGTTGGTATTAATAAACTTCATGAGTACTTTTAATTTTTTTTTAGGAACCGATTAAATACTCCTTACAACTCTTGGAGCATCAAATTCCACAAACAAAATAGTAAAAAAGTTGTATTTTATGTGTTTTTATCATTATTATTGTGTTGGGCTAGTATACTAAAAACAAATGTTTTTATGCGGTAAAAAAATCTAAATCATTGTCAAATCATATTTATAATAATTACTGAAATAAATAAATTAAAAAGTTATTACCAAAATAAATAATCTTCTCTTATCTTGTTTACACTGTAAATGGGATAATTTTGCACGTATCTCATTTACAGTATAAACGAGATACGTGCAAATCTATCTCGTTTACACTGTAAACGAGATAAAGATGGAAGATGTCTGTATCACCGAGGTTGCTCAATATTAAACTCTTCAACTCCGATAACATACTTACATGCTGAGTTCACAACAGTATCGGATTCTCACACTCAAATATCACCCTGTTGTCGTCATTTTCCATACAATAATTGGAGTAAACAAACATAACTATGTACACACTATTACTGACCATTGTGGCATTGTTTTTGTGAGAAAAACGGGATAGAAAGAGATATGAAATGTGTGTGGAGAATACCAAGGGTTACACATCTTATAGCGGCTAAAAATTTGTCCCATTTTATCTCGTTTACACTGTAAATGAGATACGTGCAAAATTATCTCGTTTACAGTGTCAATAAAATAAGAGAGTGTTATTTATTTCGATAATAATTTTTTAATTTATTTATTTCAATAACTATTATAATTATTTTATTTATTAAAATAAAAAATTCTATTAAATTATTACAGAATTATAATGTTAAAATTTAAATTTGATTTTAAAAAGATGACGATACATTTTTAGATAATTTTAAAATGACAAAAATACTTGTTATCTAATCAAGGTTGTTTTATTAATTTAAAAGAAAAAAAAATGTATTTGATTTTAATAGATTCAAATACATTATTTAATATTCATTGTAAGGTTAAATTACTTGGTTAGTTTTTATAATTTCACTAAATTTGTAATTAAGTATAAAAGCTTTCAATTGAATTCTTACACTATTTTAAATCTATCTTGTAATTAGGTATTTTCTGTGCCAAACTCAATAAAGTTAAATCCAATCGATCTGACCTAATTATATTAAATTTTGTACCTGACAAGTATCGAATCAAATGAGATTTTACTGATTATACTCGCATTAATTGGTTTGATTATCGAATTTAAGAATCCACGAACTTGAACTGACCTGATTACCTTACATATTAAAAAAAATAAAAATATATAATTTATATAATTTTTTTCTAATCCTAATCTCACTTCAACCATCATTCACCTTTTTTAGTCTTTTTTTTTTCGTGGTAGAATTTTTTCCTTTTTTTTCCTATTTTTTAGAAATTTAATTCTAATTCGCTAATTAAAAGTGTTCACAGGTATGGTAACCCAATTACCCGTCCAAAATTAATCTAATTCGATTATATTGGTTTTTTATCCAAAAAATAATCAGATAAGATCACCCTAAACTTGACCTTAATTAGTTCAGGTATTAATTTTGGAGTCATAGAACTGAACCAACTCGATTACCCAATTAATTTAACATTAATTAGAATAAGTAAATAAAATATTTTTAAATAATATATACACAATTTTATTTCCCAAGGTA
>NC_029792.2:11710639-11731870 GCF_000816755.2 Arachis ipaensis
ACTTTCTTTTATTATTATATTACATATTTATAGTATTTAGACAACTTTTTAAATTTTTTTAATTTCAGTTTTAGTAGGATACTACCCAATTACCGAAAACCAATCTAACCTGAGTTTAATCGGTTCGGATCAGTTTAAGTCCACTTACAAAAAAAATTTAAATATAAACCAATTAAATTTAATTGGTATGATTTTTTTTTCTAAAATCCGAACCAATCTAACATGTGAACACCCCTATCGCTAATGGTAAATTTAGAGGTTGATTGAGCAATTAACATAAAAATTTGGGTAAAATTTTTGAGATATTAATTTAAAATATTATTCTATAACTACAAGAATATGATAATTTTGTTTGTAATATATCTCAATTAAAAAGTATGTTATTTAATGTAGCTAATTTTTAAATTCTAAATACATAATCCCATAGTGGTTCATTGGACTTGATTTGAAATCAGATTCAAATTAACTTACAACACTTGAATTCATGAGGAATATGATGTAATAATGTGGAGTATTCATGAGATAATTAAAAATTCTACCTTTTTTTAATCCTAATTTTAGAGATTTTTATTTTGTTCTTTTTGAATTTTTACTTAATTCTCTATTTATTGATATAAATTCGTATCAAATACTTAAATACTTTTGTATTTTTTTTAAGGACCAAAATACTTTTTGTCAAAGTTAGTGACTGATTTATATAGATGAACAACTAGTCAAATAACAAATAATATCATAATTAGTAATAAAATTTAATGTCTAGATAATTTTACTGAATTAAATCCTAAACTTAATAGCTCTTTAGATTAATGTCAAACTAACAAATTTTATCTCAAATTACTTGTTAATTGAAAAAAAAAATTAAAATTGTTAACTTCTTCTAACTATTTGATATCCCATAATATGCTAAATTAGTAAAGAATATCTCAGATCAAAATTAATTATAATGAATAGACAAAATAAAAAATGTTAGTAATAATATATTGACAAAAAATATAATTATTTATGAAATTAAATTTATTTATTATAATTTATCAAGTTAATCAAAATATAATTTTAGTTATTATCGCTAATGTTATTATAGGTATTGTTTCATCCTGGTACTGGGGTGGTCGAGTTTCAGCAATTTCGAGCAGGCGACTGTTTGAGAGGAAGAGCTATACGTCGGCCAGGATCGAACACCGCGGCGGGAATACCTGAAAAAGATACTCCGACGCTTAAGTTAGTGATAATCTCGAGTGAGAGTAATTAAGTAAATATGAAGACTGAGAATGGAACCTGATCCTTAGCCGAGTATATTAGTTCGGCTTTATAGAAGCTGTTTTACCCGTTTACTGTGGATAAGTCCGAGTTTGTAGGTTGGTTATGGTATTCTGTTTTGGTGATTAGGTTTGTTAAGCACGTTTCTTATTTTCAAATGAGCGAGGCCGATCTTATCTGTTCACGTGCCGAACTTTTCGGGCGGTCGAGGATAGTGGTGACGTATCATAGCCCCCAAGCTTGCCTTGGTTTGGATAGGACGAAGGCGAGCTTTCAAACCAGGGATACCGCAATCCTTGGTCACTGAGTTGTTGCCGTGTATGTTCCTTATAACCCCCAAGCTCGGCTTGGTTCTGTGCAGAATTCAAAACGTTTTTGTAGTAGTGGTTTCGTTCTGCGCGCCATCATGACATGATTGATGTGAAACTGTCCCGTTTTTTTAGGCACCCCTGTCCGTTGGATTTAGTAGTGATTTTAATGCTTCTCTCTTTTTTGACAATCTGGAGTAAATGCAAAGGTTTGGTAACCGTTTGCTTTATAGGAGTTATCTTTTGCTATACTTCTTTTCTTTCAAACTGCTGGGTTTTGGAAAAGTTTATTTTCTCTTCCTATCTGAAAATGAGTAAGCAAGGTCAGTTTTGATTCTTCCTGCCTTTCTTCTTTGTTTTCTTGCTTTTTCTTTCCTTGCCCTTGATGGAGAACTGTAATGTGAGTGATTGGTGCTCGTATTGTGGCCATTGGTAGGGCATAGGAGCTTGCTTTGGGCCGGGAGGAGAATGAGGCTTCCTGTGTTGAGGAGTTGTCTGGCATCATCCAGGAAAAGGAGAAAAAGATTGCTAAGCTCTCTTCTTCCATGGAGAAGAAAGAGCTGGAATTGGCTAATGAGAGGAAACTGCACAAGACATCTTTTAAAAAGCTAAAGGTTATGGGGTCCGAGAATGATTAGCTTTCTGCTCGGATCAAAGAATTGGAAAGTGGAATCTACGAGGCTTTTGCTCAAGGTTTTGAGCGTGTCGTTTCTCAGGTCAAGGTACTTTACCCGGAAGCCGATCCTTCGAGGCTTAATGTTATGAAGGTGGTCGTGAATGGTCAGCTTGTGGATGACGAGGCTGCTGCTGGACGTGATAGTGAGGAGTCCAGCATTGGTGATAAGGCAGATTAGGCCTTTATTTATGCTTTATTTTGTAAGCTCTGTATATGGTACTTTGGCCTTTAGAACTTGTATTTAACTTGTTTGTTTTTGGATAATTCCGAGTATTGTTCTCGGTTGTGCTCTTTCTGGTTTCCGAGTATAGAGCTCGGTTTGATGGTGACTGTTTAGCCTTTTATAAGATATAATATTTTGACAAAGTTATGATAGTAGTTTTGTTTTGCAATAGCAATGGCGTTTACGTATTGAAGATGGTCATCGATGGCCATTTTTTGGATGATGAGATTATCAATAAGGAGAGCGGTAGCTCTAATATAGGAGGTAGGGCGGAGTGAGCCCTTAGGGTTCGTTGAGAAAACTTGATTTGCTTTTGTTTGTTTGATTTTTCCGAATATTATGCTCGGCGTGTGTATTTTGGTTTCCGAGTATGAAGCTCGGATTATTTTGAATGTTTATTGACTGAAATATATGCCAATTATAGTTGCTGAGTATGAAGCTCAGATTATTTTGAATGTTTATTGACTGAAATATATGCCAGTTATAGTTGCCGAGTATGAAGCTCGGATTATTTTAGCTGTTGTTGACTGAAATATATGCTAACTGCTATGATAACATAAATGTTTTGCTTGTAATATGTGACATTTGTACAAAGATTTGTGGCGTCCGGCCTCATTAAAACCCTCTCCGAGTAAAACCCATGTGTTTTGGGAAAAAACCTTCGAAGGGGAAAAAGAGTACCATCATTCGCGGATTTACAGCATGTGTCATGATTGATATTCCCTCGGTGAGGAGACATTCCATGTTCCTGGAAGTTGATCTCCTTTAAGAGTTTCTAGTTTGTAAGCCCCCTTTCCGAGATTCTGGAGGACTCAGAAAGGTCCCTCCCAATTTGGTGCTAATTTGTCATGTGCTGGAGGTTTCTGAGCTTCTTCTGCTCGCCTGAGTACGAGGTCTCCTTTAGTGAAGGACCTATGAACTACTCTTTTGTTGTGTCTTCGCTCTATGAACTGCTTCCTGGCTCGTTGCTTTATGGCTGAGATGTCTCTTTCCTCTTCCACAAGATCCAGCTCGGCTATTCGAGCTTGCAAGTTGTTCGATTGATCATAAAGGTCAGCCCTTAGCGTTGGGACGCTGACCTCTACTGGGATCAGTGCTTCTGCACCATATACCAGCTTGAAAGGGGTTTCTCCTGTAGCAGATTGAATGCTGGTATTGTAGCTCCATAAGATTTCTGGAATGAGGTCGGCCCACTCTCCTTTAGCCTCGCCGAGATTTTTCTTTAATCCCTACAAGATAATTCTGTTAGCTTATTCAACTTGCCCGTTGGTTTGCGGGTGCTCGACTGAGCTGAAATGATGTTTAATGTTGAAATTTGTTAGGAAGGCAGCGAGTTTATGGTTCGTAAATTGTCTCCCGTTATCCGAGATTATCTCTCTTGGGATACTGTATCTACATATAATGTTCTTCCATAAGAAAGATCGCACTTTCTCTGCTGTTATATGTGCTAGTGGTTATGCTTCTATCCACTTAGAGAAATAGTCTATTGATACTAAAAGGAACTTTACCTGGCCTGGCACTTTCGGAAAAGGTCCGAGGATATCCAATCCCCACCTATCGAAAGGCCAGCTTACCTCTATGGTGTGGAGTTCCTCGGCCGGGATCTCTGAGAGGGTGGTGTGCTTTTGACAATTATCACATGCCTTGACTTTCAAAATGCAGTCCCTTTTTATCATCGGCCAATAGTATCTTGTTCGCAATATCTTTGCGGCCAATGCTCGGCCGCCGATATGGTTTCCACAAACCCCTTCGTGTGTTTCTGCCATAACATCTTCGGCTTCCTCATTGCTGATGCATTTGAGGAGTGGTTGGGAGTGTCCTCGCCTGTACAGGGTATTTCCGAGTACTGTATAGAAACTTGCTCTTCTTCGGAAGAGTGGCAAGTTCGGCTCCTCGTTTGGTATGGCACCTGTGTTGATGTAATTGAGAAAAGGTGTTCTCCAATCTGGTACCTGCATGATACTTAAGATTGTGTCCTGCTCAAAGCTCGGCTTGTTGAGTGTTAGTTGGGACAGGGCCGGTGTGTTTTCCGCCTGCCTTGTTGTGGCTAACTTGGATAACACATCGGCACTGGTGTTTTGTTCTCAATTTACATGAATAATATCAAATTTACTGAACTTTGAGATGAGATCCTTTGTTATGAGCCAATATTTCTCTAACAAAGGATCTTTTACCTGGTACTCGCATTTGATTTGGTGTACCACCAGTGATGAGTCACAGTAAACTGTTATCTGAGGTATCCTGAGTTGTTGGGCGAGCTTTAGTCCTGCTAGCAGAGCTTCATACTCTGCTTGGTTGTTGCTTGCATTACGGAATTGTAGTGATTGCTCGGCTATCACTTTCTCCCCTTCTTTTAGCAATAGCCCAGCTCTGCTTTCTTCTCTGTTTGATGCTCCATCTATATGTATACTCCAATTGGTTGCTGTGTGTTGTGTTTCATTAGTCATTTCCGATACGAAGTCGGCAAGTACTTGTGACTTGAGAGTTTTTCTCGACTCATACTGAATGTCGAACTCGGAGAGTTCGATTGACCACTTTATTAACCGTCCGGCAAGCTCGGGTCTGGTTAATATCTGCCTTAGGGGTTGGTCTCTTCGTACTATGATTGTGTGGCTTTGAAAGTAATGTCGCAGTCGTCTTGCCGTGGTGATTAGTGCCAGCGCTAGCTGCTCTATCTTCGGGTACCTTGTTTCTGTTGGTTGTAGTACCTTACTAATGAAGTATACTGAGTTTTGCTTTTTTCCTGTTTCTATCACTAGGACCGAGCTTATGGCATGGTTAGATACTGATAAATACAAATACAACGGCTTACCTGCCTCTGGTCTCTAGAGTATTGGAGGTGATGTTTAGAGCTGTTTGAGTTCCATAAAGGAGTTTTCACATTCCTCCGTCCATATGAATTTTTTGCCCTTAGAGAATGTCTGGAAGAAATGATAAGATCGGTTTGCCACTGCGGGTAGGAAACGTGATAGGGCTGCTATTCTTCCTGCTAATTGCTGGACTTCTTTTACTGTCTTTGGACTTGTCATGCTCAGCACTGCATTGCATTTCTTTGGGTTGGCTTCTATACCTCGTGAGGTTAGTATGAAGCCAAGGAATTTCTCTCCTTGGACTCCAAAAGCACATTTGTCCGGGTTGAGCCTCATGTTATATGCTTGGAGTTGGTTGAAAAATTCTACCAAGTCATCACAGTGTGACCCTTGTGCAGTCGTTTTTGCTACCATATCATCTACATAGACTTCCATATTCCGGCCTATCTGCTGTTGGAATACTTTGTCTATTAATCTTTGATATGTCGCACCTACATTTTTTAAGCCAAAAGGCATTACCTTGTAACAAAAATTTCCATCTTCTGTTATAAAAGCTGTTTTGCTTTGGTCTTCTGGGTGCATCAAAATCTGGTTATAACCAGAGTATGCATCCATGAAACTCAAGGCTTTGAAACCAGAGGCGTTATCAACTAACTTATCAATGCAAGGTAATTGATATGCATCTTTAGGGCAAGCTTTGTTTAGATTTGTAAAGTCGACGCACATGCACCATTTACCTGAACTTTTCCTTACCATTACCACGTTTGATAGCCATGTGGTGAAGTGGATTTCTCTAATAAAACCTGCGTTGAGGAGCTTCTTGGTCTCTTCAAGTGCTGCTTGTTTTTTCTCTTCTCCGAGGTTTCTTTTCTTCTGTGCCACTGGTCGGACTGTTTTGTCGATTGCTAATTTGTGGCAGATGACTTCTGGACTTATTCCCGGCATGTCGTCCGGTGTCCATGCGAATAGGTCGGCGTTCTGGCGCAGTATGTGTATAAGTCTTGCTCGTTCTTTTCCTTCTAGTGCTTCTCCAATGTATGTGTATTGCTTTTCATCTGCTGTTAATGTTATTTGGTGAAGGTTGTCCATTAGTCAAGGTCTTTCGCCGAGGTCTTCTCTCGGGTCGAGATCGGCTAACATCGTGGCCTCGGCCGAGCTATTTCCTTCGTCTGGACTTGTTTTAGATTGGCATTGTAGCACTGCCGAGCTTCTTGGTGATCAGCGTATACTGTTGCTATTCTGTGTTCCTGCACTGAAAACTTAACACACAGGTGTAACATGGACACTACCGCTTTGAATATATTCAAGGCAGGTCTCCCAATTATAATATTATAAGGGCTATAACAGTCTACTATTAGGTACTGGATATCAATAGACTTCGACATAGGGATCTCTCCCATTGTGGTCGTTAGCCATATGTGTCCCATGATGGGGACCCTCTCTCCGGAGAACCCAATTAGCTCTCCCGAGGAGGGTTGTATTAGTTTTTCTGACAATTTCATCTTTTTAAAGGTAGAATTAAACAAAACATTAGCGCTACTACCTGGGTCTAGCAGTGTTTTTCTTACCAACAGCTCTCCAACCTGTATGGAGATCACTACTGGATCGTCGAGGTTAGGGCTTGCTGATTTGAAGTCTGATTGATTGAAGGATATTGTGACATCTGGGTCCTCCTTCTTCTTTGGCTGCACTGTTCCTTCGATTGCCAGCATCGCCTTATAGCTTCATTTTTTGGCTGAGTTTGTTTCACCTCCGCCTGCGTATCCTCCTGATATGTGGCTGATGATTCCTCTTGGCGGATCAGGAGTTGCGTGTTCTTTTTTGTTCTTATCTATCACTGCTTGTTTGTGTTCGTTCCTGTCCGAGTTTGCCCCCTGGCTTTTCGACCTTCGACATATTTGTCTAAGAGCCCTTGTCGTGCCAGTCTTTCGAGCAGGTCTTTTGCAACGATGCATTCATCCGTGGTATGGCTGAACTTCTGGTGGAAGGCGCAATGCTTGCTTCTATCTACGAATCGTTGGTCTTGGTAGTTCCCTGCTCGAGCTGGTGGCTTTACAATTTTGGCATTCAGAATCTCTTTGATGATGTTTTCTCTCTTGGTATTGAATCTGGTGTATGTGTTGTATTTTGGTGTGAGCTTGAAGGGCCTCTTTTTATCCTTGTTGCCTGGTGATCTGAAAGTTTTTTCTTCGTCCTTCCGTTGTGATTGTCTGTCCGGCTTTTGGGCCTCGCGGAGTTCTTCAATCTCCATTTGACCTGCAGCCTTTTCTCGGAACTCCTCCAATGTTTTTGGTTTTGTTATCGCAATGGTTTTCCAGAACTTGCCTAGTCGGAGGCCAGCTTTGAGGGCGTGTAAGTGGACAGCCGGATCTAAGTCTTGGATCTCCATAGTAGCCTCGGCAAACATGGTCATGTAGTCCTTTAAGCTCTTGTGTTGGCCTTACTTGATCGTGCCCAGGTAATCTGATCCATGGACATATATTCTCGATGCAGCAAAGTAGTCAATAAAGGATCTCACCAGTTCCTCAAAGGAGGAAATTGAACCTGCAGACAGTTTAGAAAACCACAGTAATGCAGCGCCATCAAGATAAGTGGGAAAAGCTCGGTAAAGCATTGGTTCGTTATTAGCGCGCCGTTAAAGAACATCATGGATTGGAATTTCTTCACGTGAGCTCGGGGGTCACCAAACCCCTTATAAGGTTCCAGTGCCGTGGGTAACACAAATTTTTTTGGCATCTGGAACTTAGTGATCTCTTTAGAAAAGGGATTTTTGAGGGTGAGCTTCTCCTTAGGTGGAGTGATGTTCAGGGGATTTGTGTTGCCCTGCCACTACAACAATTTCTTAAGATAGCGATGGTTATTCTGCGGCGGTTTTGTGAAATCGCCGTGAAAAGACAAGCGGCGGCACATATAGCGGTGATTAGAGGTTGGGGTTGCAATCAGGCCGACATTTAGTGGCGGTTTTGTTAAAACCGTCGCTATATTGCTGTCAGGTTTACATTTAGCGGCGCTTTTCTTCAAACCGCGCTATATTGCCGGTCCGGTTTGCATTTCGTGGCGTCTTTTCGAAAACCGCCGCGATATGTCCGCCGATGACTTCTTGTTAGGCATTTTGCGGCGATTACGTTTAAACTGCCGTAACCGCCGCAAAATACTTGTTACCACATATTGCATTGTTCTCTTTAGAAATAACCATCTGGGTATAATCTAGTTAAGTGAAGACTACTATCTGAAGCTACATATGTTTAAATCATTGTTACTTAAACTCGTAACACTTTTTCTACATTCATTTTACGATAAAAAATTCACAAGTTACTTGTAACCTTTATATGTTAACTCATGTGAACAAATTTACCACTAAGATTTTCTTGATTACATTATTGGCATTTAAAAATTGCATTCATTCATGGATGTAAAAGAAGAAAATAAAATCAAATTCTGATATTTATGAAGTTAAAATAAATTTCTAGAGAGCATAAATCAAAGTTACTCCTCTTTGAAGTTTTGCCTTACTAAACCTAAACCAAGAATAAACATGTACAACTGCGACCCAAATAGTTAAACTAAGGAAATCAGCGTAACTGTTATAATAAAAGATCAAAATTTCCCTCCAACATCGTATTGACCTGGCGAAAAATACTTTGTTATGAATCTATGGGCTTCACGTTTCAGAGAATCTGATATTTCATCTCCATACCATGGCATCTTATTCAGATCAAAGCACTTTTTCTTAACATGTATATCATCTTGTTTATCTTGTTGGTCTTCTAAAGTTTCATCCTCTTCATCCGGAACCTTATTCAGATCAAACTGCATGGATCTATCGATTGCGACAGAGGATACATCATCTAAAATGTCTTCTGAATCAGACTCTTCTCCGTCTAGACTGTCAGGAACTATTTCTCCAGAATATTCAAGTACGACTGAAAATATCAACATGCACATAACAGAATGAGTATACATAGAAGGAATTGAGAACTCTGGAGTCATTAAATACTGACTTAGAAAAACAACCAAACTACAAGATGCTAAGACAATTTTAAAACTAAACACAACTTTTCGACAATTACCATCACCCTTGTTTGTAGTTTGGGAAATTTTCTTAAACAGAAACTCTGTAGCAATTGTTGTGCTTGCAGAGGATGACGAAAAGTCTTCATTTTTCATCGATCCTGTTCCACCGTCATGTTATGTTCACTATTGTTTTCAAAACGTATCACTAGTGAAATTATATTGCGTAATACATAGTAAGATTATAAAAAATGCAACCCTAAGAAAAACAACAACTGTAGAAGGAATAAAGATTTAACGTAAACTAACTTTTCCGTATTAAAATCGTTGAAAGAACCAAAAAGTCTGCTTTAACTCATGAGAATTCACAATAACACAAATATTTAACTAAAAAAAAACTACACAAGTATAAAGTAACCAAAGAAAACAACGTACAACGCTGAGTTTATTTAACTTAGTTTATGACAGAAAGATCATTTTTAAATTACATTAAAATGCTTCATACAAAGCATTACGCGACATCATCGAAATTATCTGAGGGATTTTCTATGAGGTCTTCCATATCTTCCTCCCTTGTCAACAGTAAATCTCCAATGTCACCTTCCGCTGACATGTTCAACCCTGACTGTGGAGAAAAACCAACTTCAGCTTCTTCATTCTCTTCTCCCATGTCATACAAATCCCTTGGTTTCACATGAACTATAACACTCCATTCCTTATCTACTTCATCCTCCACATAGTATACAAGCTGAGCTTCCAATATGTACGGTTCATCTTCTTCACGATTACCAGTGTGTATTGGACGAGAGAAATTAACGCTAGTAAGCCCCAAATGGTATTGTTTGATGCCTCTACTGGTAGTGGTATCAGCCCAAACACATTTAAACAATACCACTGTGAAGGAACAGCTGTAATTCAATTCAATTATATCTATAATTTTTCTGTAATACGGAACACCACCAACAGCCACTCTATTGTCACGCATGCTTGCATAACTTCTTGTATTAGATGATACATATACTCCACTATTTTGTGTTTTCATCCCATTTTCCTTTGTTAAAGTTCTAAACTTGTACCCGTTAACATTGTACGCCCCAAAATGTCTGGCCTGAATCATGGGACCGCACGCAAGCAACTGCAGGTCTTTCGATTGAAGCGTACTTTCCATAAGAACCTGGAACCACATAACATTCATGCTTTATTTTAAAATCAGTTTTCATATAATACTAATTCCAGACTAAAAAAACATTGGTCAGGTTAGTATTCTGTCAACCTGATGATTGAACCACTGAGAAAATTCTGCATGGACGACACTATCTATTTTAGCTTGCGACCTTGTCTGATGACACAAGCTTCGCTTTGTCTTTTCCCTAAATGTACTTTATTGGAGAGAAGAAAATTAGTCCAACTAGTCCCTGGGAGAAAAGAGTCTGGTGTTTTAGAAATATATGCGTATACTTACTTAAGGAACGGAACTACGGCATCACAGTTGACTAGCGCATGACGATGAGCTTGATGTTTTTTCATTGGAGTGAGTTCGAAATGCGAAACAACCCCTAATGCTTTTCCATAGCTGAGAACATACTTTTCCCTGAATTATGAAGAATGTCGACGGGCTCATCATCAACTCGCCCTGGTCGGTTAATTTTAGTCTCAATATTATCCAAATACCTAAAACAGAAAGTCAGGATTTCCTCAGATAAATAGCCTTCTGCAATTGAGCCTTCCGGTTGTGCCGGATTACGAACATATTGCTTCAGACATCCTAAATACCTTTTATATAAATACAATAAAACGCTCAGTATATATACAATTAATTGATGTGAATGTACTAAAGGGGTTTATCAGCAAGCTAACCTTTCTATTGGATACATCCACCTATAATGTACAGGTCCACCAAGAGTAACCTCATCAACGAGATGCACGATGAGGTGAACCATGACGGTGAAGAAGGATGAAGGAAAAATCATTTCCATCTGACACATTCTTTGCACAACATGATTCTGAAGTTTAGCAAGCTGCATAGGGTTTATGGCTTTCCCACAAAGTTCTCGAAAAAATGATGACAAATTTACAATCACATTGGACACCGGACTCGGAAGTGCATTCTTCACCAAAATTGGGAGTAATTGTTCCATCAAAATATGACAGTCATGACTTTTCAACCCAAATAATTTGCGCTGTCGTAAATCAACACAACGAGCAACATTGCTAGAGTAACCATCTGGAAAGACCACATTCTGCAAAGTCTTCAGGAATACATCCCTCTGTGAATTCGACATCGCAAATATTGTAGAAGGATATTTACCACCTTCCCCCGGCCATAATTCAGGCCTTATACCCATGCATTATAAATCTCTGCGAGCTTTAAGATTGTCTTTTGATTTGCCGCTATCGTTTAAGATAGTGAAGACCACATTGTCACACACATTTTTTTCTATATGCATCACATCGAGGTTATGACGCAACATCTGGTCCTTCCAGTATGGGAGGTCAAAGAAAACACTCTTCTTCTTCCAATGTGAGTCATCTTCATCCGCATCCTGACCATTGCGTCTTTTTTTGGATGTTACAGTTGAATTCTTCCCAAATGAAACGTGCACATTAGACTGTTGCCTCAATACATCTGTTCTGGATAACTTCTTTGGCGGATCTCTACCTTCAACCTGCCCGTCAAATCTATTCCGGTCTAGTCTGTATTTGTGTCCCTGATTAAAAAAGCGTCTATGGCCCATGAAACACTATTTTTGACTGTCTTTCAGCCGATGTGGCTTAGCAGCCAAGTTACACGTAGGACAGGCTAACCCACTGTGCGTATTCCAGCTAGATAGGTTCCCCAATCCTGGAAAGTCGCTGATAATCCACATCAGTGCCACACACATCTTGAAAGTGTTTCCCTCCTTGGCATCATAGGTTTCAACCCCATCCCATAATTGCTTCAACTCATCTATCAAAGGCTGCAAATAAACATCTATGTCATTACCTGGCATTTTCGGCCCAGGAATAAGCATGGATAGAATCAAAGATGTCTGCTTCATGCAAAGTCAGGGTGGTAGATTATACGGAATAAGAATCACAGGCCAGATGGAGTACTTTGTGCTCATATTCCCAAAGGGATTAAATCCATCACTCGCCAAGGCTAGGCGAACATTACGCGGATCTGCGGAAAAATTAGTATACTTTGCATCAAACTTTTTCCATGCTTCAGCGTCCTTTGGATGCCTAAAGAAACCATCGTTATTAGAGGCCTGTTTATGCCATAACATATCACTCGATGTCTTGCTGCACATGAATAACCGCTGCAGTCGTGGTATGAGGGGAAGGTAACGAAGAGTCTTGGCTGCTATAGGTTTTCTTTTTCTCTTTACTGGTACGTTGAGCCAAATAATAGAGCCCTTTTTAGTCTTCTGCTTCCATCTTGAACACCCACATTTCTTACACCTAGTCAGGTTCTCATCATCACTTCGGTACAACATATAGTCATTTGGACAAGCATCTATCTTGGCGTATTCAATACCCAGCTTTCTTATTGTCTTCCTGGCTTCATACACTGTCTTTGGAAGTTTTGCTTGTTCGAATGCGTCCCGCAGTAAGTCAAGAATCATTGTCATTGCCTTGTCACTCACACAGCACATACACTTGATATGATAAAGCTTCACTAAAAACGATAATTTGGAGTACTTTAAGCATCCGGGATATAACTCCTGCTCTCCATCTGACAGTAGATCATTAAAATCCCGCGCCGCGCGACTTGGAACTTCATATAAGCTCGGTAACACGTCTTCATCATCTTCTGCATGTTCGATTGTTGTGATGTCTTCACTCCCATGTTGTATCGTGAAATTGAATGCATCGTTGACCATTTGGTGCATTTGATTCACTTGGGATATCAAATTATTGTATCTATTTTCTAGTTTTTTGCCATATACCAACAACTACTTTTGCTCTTATGTCAATATTACTACTTGTCGTATATTTGATTTTTTCATGTATATATACAGTTATAAACTTTTTTTTAATAATCAAATTAAACTACTAAAAATGTGAAGAAAGTACACAGAAATCTATCATATCATCCAAACACTATAAATAAATAGTTCAATATATGTCTAAAGTATATTATCTAACTTTAATTCTTATTCTCATAAACCACTAATTAATTAACCCATCCTAGGAAGATTACTTCTTAGTTCTTACAACTTTGATCAAAACATACATTTAAGAGTTGGAAACAAATCTTTTGATCCCCACACTAGATGAATTGCCATAGAAGAAAGTTGAAAGAGCAAAAGATTGATGGTTTAGAGGTTATAAAAACTCTCGTCGTGAGTATAGTTACTAAACCAAGCAATCAACCTTTCTTACAAACGTGTTGGTTGTCACAAGTAACAAACCCCTTTAAAAATTGTTAACCGAGTATTCAAACCTCGGGTCGTCTTCTCAAGGAACTGCGAGGAAGTGTGTTCTTATTATTGGCTATAAAGGTTGTAATCGGAGTTTAGAAGGTGAGAAGCAAGTAATTTAAATGACGAGTGAATTAAATGGCAAGTAAAAATAAATAATAACTGTAAAACAACTTTTGGCAAGATAAGGGAAATTAGAAGTTCAACTTAGTTACCCTTCTCAACAATAATGAAAGTTGTATCTTAATTCCACTTGGTCAACCTTTACCGGAGCAAAGGAAAGTCAAGGGACTAATTTAATTGACCTTTGAATCCTAATTATTTCCTAAGAAAAGGTTGGGATTGTTTAAGTTCAACTTAATTAGCAAGATAACGATTATCAATTATGTTGAGTTTAATAACTGTTGAGTTACTGAATTCTTAACTAAAACCAAAAGGGGAAAAAGTAAATTGCTGAAATAATAAAAGTGTCCTTAGATGGGAAGCAATGGCAACTTAAATCAAGAGAACAATCATAAACTGAAAATACCTCAAATTATCATTAATTCAATTAGAAATCTGTAACATGGAATAATTCTTAGATCAATTTATAATAATAATCAATTCAAATGTTGGAATAAATAAATAGAAGTAATACTAAAAGAACATTAAACCTGGATCCAGAGTTACTTTTAAAACAAGAAGAAATCCTAAATCCTAAAAGAGAGAGAGAGAGAAGATCTCCCTCTCAACTAAATCTAAATCATTGAAAGGTGAAAATATGCGAGCTCCCTTTTGAATGGAAGCATTCCCACACTTTATAACCTCTGGTCTATGCTGTCTGTACTTGGATCTGGGCCAAAAAGGGCTTCAGAATTCGCTGGGGGCGTATTCTGTAATTTCTGGTGCGCGGCCTCTGTCACGCATCCGCGTGGGTCACGCGGTCGCGTCATTCGGAGCTTTTCCTTGCCACGCGGTCGCGTCAGTCATACGACCGCGTCATGTGTATTCTGCTTGAGGCGCGCGGTCGCGTCAGGCATGCGGCCGCGTCGCTGCTGATTCGTGCTTGGCACGCGATCGCGTCATCCATGCGATCGCGTGGATACCATAATTTTCTATCTTAAGCTAACCAATGATTCACTTGGGATTTTATTTTGTTTTTTTCTGCTTAAGGCTAGTAATTTGGCTAAATAGAATAAAGGGGTTTTGAAAGGCTCAAGGGGGCTAACAAGGGTAATGTAAAAGGTAGGCTAATTTAGGGTGAGTGAGCTAAAATCAAATGATGGCCTCAATCATTCTCTTGGTATGTATCTATTCTATATTCTATAATTGGACATATAGATTAAAGCAAATTAAAGAACATCAGAATAAAAAAAAATGTGACACACAGAAATGAAATTATGGTTTGAATGCAACCATACAATTTAAGCTCAAGACTCACAGGCTGTGTGTTCTCTAACTCAAGCATCATATATCATTCATATATTGTATGCAGGTTTAGTTAAAAATTCCCATTATTCTCTTGAAAAAATTATTTAGGGTAGCTTTTAAAGTTTTAATGTTCCTCCTTGATGAAATGTTGTCAACTAACATGTAATGCTATATATACAAGGTGTGGGTTGTTTTGATTCTGTTAAAGTTTCTAGTTTACTTCCTTTTTATATTTTTCTATTTAAACTATACTATCTTATGCTAAAAAAGGGTAAATTATACTAATTAATCCACTAATAAATCAGAATTGCAAACTAAACTAAATAACTAAAATAAACTAAATGGATAAAGTATGAACTAAAGATGCAAAATGCAGCACATAGAGTAAAATACACAAGTAGCAATGTATAAGTACTCAGAAAATAACAATAAAAGAAAAAGAGAAAAATACAGAAAAATATCCAAAATAAAAGAAAAAGTATATAGTGGTTCACCAAAATAAACGCCAGAGATGGCGACCTCCCCACACTTAAAATGAAGCATCGTCCTCGATGCTCAATCAAGCCTGGTGTGAAGGAGTGTCATCAATGGTAGGGATGGTAGCTGGGGTCTCCGTGGTGGTGGTGGGCTGAGGGTCTGGCTGCTGTGGAGGTGGGACGGACTGGAGCGGGATCTCCGGATCTGCAGCCTCAATCTGGGGCATGACCTCCTGATGCGGGGCGTCTGCTCTGTGGTTGCCTGCTGAGGAGTCTCTGCCTGGGAATGAGGCTCCTCCTCGTGCTCATCCTCTGATGGCTCTGAAGGGGTGTTGGGCTCGGAGGGGATGTCGGCGCCCTGTCTGATCATCAGCTTCAGATGGGAATAGCGTCGCCTGCTGCGGCACTCTAATCTCTCATACCGGCGCCTGTTACGGTGCTCCATCTGATCAAGCTGGCGGAATAGACGGTGCACGAGGCGATAGACCGGCTCAGAGGCGGGTGGAGGTGCAGTGGTGGCAGTAGGGGCAGCTGGGGCAGCTGTGGATGAAGAGGGTCCAGCAGACGGAGGGGCTGTCTCATCAGTAGCAGTGACAGGTGATGGTCTGTAGCCCAAAGCAAGGAAGTTCCTGCTATGCGGGATGATCTTCCTGCAGTCCGCTGCTGGTGGTCTCTCATCGGCATCCTCCCAAGGCACATCAGCCTGACGGCCTAGCCGTGTAACCAGGTAAGGAAAGGGGAGAGTGCCTCGTACGTGGGCCCTGGCCATATAATGCCGGATAAAACGAGGTAAGTATATGTCCTTACCCTCCAGCACACACCAAAGGAGGGTGATCATGGTAGCCGGGATCTCCGTCTTGTGAGTACTCGGCATCACAAAATTACTCAAGATCTGATGCCATAGCCGAGCCTCATCATTTAAGTACACTCTCTTGATCCCTCTAGGCATAGTAGTGTTCTGACCCATCTCCCAAGGAACAGCAGGGTCGAGAGCTATCCGTGCCTTTACGGCATCCCAGTCAAACTGCATCTGGCCCATGTCCTCCTCAGCCTGTGCAAAACCATCTAGCTGATCGGACTTGGTTGGGAGCTGGAGAATGGTCTCTATGGCTTCCTCTGTGACCAGAATTTGCTTTCCCCTTAGGTTCACTGCATCTAGGGTAGTAAGGTAGTAGTTGCAATAGAATTCCCGGACCCAAGATGCATTGACCTCTGTCAGTGGTCTCTCCAGAAAGTACCAGCCTCTTTGCTTGATTTGCTCAGTAGTGTACTGCTGGAGGGCTTCTGGAACCTTCAAGGTACGTTCCAGGTATAGATTTCTGGAGTTTGCAAAAGCCGAGTACTTCAGTTCACAGTACCGGTTTGCAAATTTTATAGGATCATTTGCAGGAAGCAGCTGGTTAGCTTTCTCCTGCGGTGTGAAGTTCTTCTCCTGCCATGAGGTATCGTGCATTAGAGAAATGATGGACTGGGAGGAATCTCCTCTCTTGCGCTTGCCAGTGGCCTTGCCTTTACTTTTCCTGTGTGAGGCAGACATCCTGAAAAACAGAAAATCAGGAATGGATAAAAAAAATAGGAAAACAAATAGGCAATTAAACAAAGGAAACTCAAAGCGGTAGGGGAGAAATAGAATAAGGAAAATGAGTAATTGAAATGTGATTGAATTTATGTTAAATGGAAAAAAATAAGCAATATGCCATGGTTAGAAAGTTAGAGGAAAGTGAAAATAATCAGAAAAGAGACCAAAAGGGTTGGTATGGGTAGGATTTGAAAAAGAAATTAGTAATTTAAAATCAGTGAGTTAGGAAGGTAAGTGGCATAGAAAATTTCCATGTAACAAGGATTCACAGGTAAGAATAGAAGTACTCATAATTGAACAAACAGTTTATGAACCAGGAAATCAAAAAGGATGAGAAAGTCTGCCATAGCATGCATGTAAAGGTTTGGATAAAGCAAAGTAAAACAGATTTCAGAAATGCCAAACCAAAACATGAATGAAAATAATTTAAAAAAATTTGGGTAGCATTCCGGCTAAAATTGGATTGTCCCGGAAAATAAACAGCAATTTAATCAGTTCATATGAATTAAAAAAAATCAAGCCGCATGTACATAGATATAAAATAAACATAAAAACTCAATGTAAACAGCAGCAACATACAAGAAAGCAGCATATGAATCATGATTATAGCAGCAACAGATTTGCACATAGGGTAAAACAGAAGTAAGAACAGTGCAAGTAAACAGACCTAGATCCACTAACCACAGCCTAAGCTACCTAACATCCTAAAAATCCACTACAACATGCAAGTCTAACTATCCTAATTATGAACATAAACGGAATAAAAAAATACAGAAAAGTGACGAACAGATAAAAAAATGGTTGCGTGTTGCGGAACCTGGTAAGCGGAAGGGGTGGAACAGGGAAGAAGGTGGCTGCGGCGGCGTCCGGCACGGTGGTGGTGCACGGCGACGCGGTGGTGGCGGCGGAGGGGGGTGGTGTCGGAGAAAGGGTTTAGGTGGTGGGTGGTGGTTGGAGGGAGAGGAGGCAGAGAAGGGGAAGAGGGTTGGGGGTGAGGGCTGCGCGACTGATAGGGTTTGCGGGCTGGGGGTTATATTTTCGAATCCACGCGGCCGCGTGGGGCACGCGGTCGCGTGGTTGGGACGAGAATGGGAGTGACGCGATCGCGTGGGGTGCGTGATCGCATGCGAGGGGGAAAGAAGGGTGACGCGATCGCATGGGTCGCGCGATCGCATCGCTGGAAGTCGTGCTAAACGCACGACTCAAGCGCCGTTTTAGCACAACTCTCTGTCTCCTTTTGGGACGATGTGCAATCCATGCGACGCGATCGCGTCGCTCACGCGGTCGTGTGGGATTGGTATTGGGTAAGTGACGCGATCGCATGGGGCATGCGATCGCGTGGGCCAATTTGTGCGAAACGCACAAGGGCCGCACGATTCCAGCCCAACTTTCTGTTCATTGGATCCTTACGCCGATATATATATCACGCGGCCGCGTGGGTCACGCAGTCGCATGGGTGGTGTTTTTCGCGATATGACGCGATCGCATGGGGCATGCGGTCGCGTCGTGCAACCACTTTTTTTTTATGCATGAAAAGTGCAGAATGCAATGACTATCATGGATGCTTATGCATGATTCCAGGTTTAATAAATTAAAATTAAAAAGGAAAAATTAAAAGCAATTAACAAGAAATAAATTGAAAAAGAAGCGACCATACCATGGTGGGTTGTCTCCCACCTAGCACTTTTAGTTAAAGTCCTTAAGTTGGACATTGGAAGAGTATCCTGTTATGGTGGCTTGTGTTTAAATTCGTCCAAAAATCTCCACCAGTGCTTGGAATGCCAATAGCCTCCGGGGTCCCAAACTAGGCATGTAAAGCTTCTGCGCAGCTTTAAACAGATATCCAGCCTCCCGGGATGACGAATGTCAGAACATAATCCATGATCCCAAGCTGTGTTTTTAGATCCGCCTCCGTTTTGATTTGTAAGTTTCCATTCGGGCGGGTTAAAGAGTAGAATCTCACCGTGGCGACCAAATGTCCTCCGTGATCCATGCAATTGAGCACGATACCAATCCGTGTACTTCGAGGTGAAGCGTGGAACCTTATTGAACCTGGTGCACCAGCTCTGAATACGAGCCATTTCCCTCTTACTCTTAAAGTCGCAGAGAGCTTAGTGTCTTGGACGGAGTTTTCCTCAATTCTGTATTCCCAAGGAAGTTCAGCATCACCTAGATCTTCAACCAACTCTTCTTTTTGAATAATGACAGCTTCTTCCACTTGTTCTAGTACGAATTCATTTTCTGTCTTGTCCATTGGAGTCTCTAGCATTTCTTTCATGCTACGCTCTTCATTGGGCTGTCCACATGGAGCTATGGTTGATCCTTGTATATTTGAGCGCCTAGTGGCCCATTAGTGCTTGCTCCAGTTGTTGAATGGTTGTTTGAAATTTAATCATTTTTTCTTTCAGGCGATCCTTTGCTTCGCGGTTTGACAGACTTGGACATGATACAAAGGAAAGTGGTGATGATTGGGAACGATTAGATTGGTATTGGGGTAAGGAAGGATCATATGATGGCGAATGGTGAAGAGAAGCTTGTGAGTGTGGTGGTTCGAAGTTATGTTGAAAGGATGGTTCATATGCACGGGGTGGGGCTTGTTGGTAGTTACAAGGTTGTCCACCATGTCTTACAGCTGGGTATGCATGGTAGAATGGTCTTTGTCCAGGATATCTCGGAGGGTGTTGCCGCCAAAAAGGTTGATTAGATCCTCTTGGTTCCATCCATCCTTGATTGGTCTGACCTTGATGCACGTTCCTGCTGTAACTTCTATTTCCTTTAACATGAATGGAAGCATTCCCACACTTTATAACCTCTGGTCTATGCTGCTGTACTTGGATCTGGGCCAAAAAGGGCTTCAGAATTCGCTGGGGGCGTATTCTGTAATTTCTGGTGCGTGGCCTCTGTCACGCGTCCGCGTGGGTCACGCGGTCGCGTCATTCGGAGCTTTTCCTTGCCACGCGGTCGCGTCAGTCATGCGACCGCGTCATGTGTATTCTGCTTGAGGCGCGCGGTTGCGTCAGGCATGCGGCCGCGTCGCTGCTGATTCGTGCTTGGCACGCGATCACGTCATCCATGCGATCGCGTGGATACCAGTTTCTTTAAAGCTCCATTTTGCTTCCTCCTTCCATTCTAGTATGTTTCCTTTTTTCATCCTTTTAAGTCATTCTGCCTTTAGAAAATCTGAAACTACTCAACACACTAATCACGGCATCGAATGGAAATAAAGGTAATTAAAATAATTAATTTTTAAAGCTTAGAAAACATGTTTTTCATTATATGACATAATAAGGAAGGGAAAGTAAAACTATGCAATTAATGTGAATAAGTAGGTGAAGAGTTGAATAAATCACTCTAATTAAGCACAAAAGAACTCATGAAATATGGGTTTATCAAAAGTGCAAACCCAATGTATGTCCAAACACATATACATGTACCACGGAGACTGACTGAAGACTGATTAAACACATATACATTTTTTTTATTTTATTAAGTTTGATTAATTTTGGTTAATTAGTTGATTAATTTCCAGGTTCTTTGTGATTTAAGACCAAGAGAATTATACTAAGAGAAATCAGCTACTAAGAATAAGGGTTAGGGTAGTTAGAAGCTCAATCAATTATTATATATAAAGTGAAATTATGAAGCTGTATTCGTTGAGTTTGTGTTGCTGGATTTGTGCTTGATTGAATGCTAATCAAACACTTGAGGCTGAGATTAAATGATGAAAAGTGATAAGAGAACCAAGGATATGAAAGATTAAGCTTAAGGATAGTTGAGAATCAATAAAATACACCAAAGTTGTTTCTGCAGAATTAAGCTTAAATGAAGAGAACATGGGCCTCTGAATGAAATGAAATTAATTTTTCTTGAAACTCTAAGAAGTCTAGTTGGTTGCATAAAAATTTCAGAATTGTTAGAGCTATGGACTGAGAGGTACGAATTTTTTAAAAATGGTGCCTTGTGCAGAAAGAAACTGAATTATGGTTTGAAAATTGAATTTCTAAAAACCGGTTTTTAGAAGTGAATTTTTTGTTAAAATATCTGGTTTGAAAATTGGATTTTTAAAAACTAGTTTTGG
>NC_029792.2:11731976-11738539 GCF_000816755.2 Arachis ipaensis
TTTAGTTATCTTATTATTTTGAGTTTAAAATTTTGTTCTATTTTTTTTATATACATATATATAAAAAAATTATATATCAATATGTCATTCTACTTATCATATATACAGTCATATTAATCAAATCAAGCCTTTCATTAAAAACATGTGTTAAGTAGATTGTTTATGTAATTTCCCTTATCTTCTTTCATTATTTTAGACTAATCATTACTTTATTATGCGTATTTTCCTTTCTTCTCTTCAAGTATTATATTTACAGATAAGTGTAACTCCCATGATATTTTTATTTTGTTTCTTGAAAATAAATGAAAGATCTGAACGTCGTTTTGGATACCAAGAAACAAATAAAAAGGCATGGTTCGGGAATCCAACAGTCTCCCTTATTCTCCCACAGCTGCTGCTATTTTTCCCTTTCTCCTGCCGGCTGTCGTGTGTTTTTCGTCTCTATGCCATCCCTTCACTGGTTCGTATTCTTGCCTTTTTTGTTTATGTGTTTATTTTTTATACTTTTCATTGTTCGCCATCCCCATTTGACTGATTTTAGTTGCTTTTGTTCCGTTCCTTTTGTATTTTTTTATTGGATTGCATATGTTAATTCTGGGTTTATTTTGTTGGTTGTTGCTGCTGCTATGTTATGGCTTATGAGATAAGAACTTCTTGATATGGTTTATTAATTGTCGTTGAAGTTATGTTATCAGCTAATTAATTTGGTATGGTTGCTGCTTATACTGTGAGGAAGGTGTTATTAATGTGAGTTTGACCTTGGTTGATGAATTTGGATTATTTGTGCATTCTTGATTTAAATTCTACTCCCTTTTTTTATCGCCAAATATAAGTAAGGTAAGTAGGGAGCAGGGAAGAGTTTTAGTGCAAGATTCATTATGGAACCCGCCTCTACATAACAAATCACCTTTCTATTTATTGTAATATTATACCATACCACTATTATTTGTTTATATATTCGAATATTGAATATCCAATTTAGTATAACTGTTGCAGTTTGTCAAGCTTGATTATTGGCCTTTGATAATAAATAATTTTACACTTATACAAGTTGTTTTACTTACCGGATCAAGAATTAAATTGATATACACATTTTTAATTATGACACATTCAAATTTATTGAGAAACCAGTTATTAATCCTATTAAATAGTAAGACTTCAACTAACATTAAAACTAATTAATGTTTTTTACTTTAAACTTATTTAATTAGACTTAGTTGATTATGTTGTTAATTTATTTTAAAAAAATAAATTCTAATATTCTATCAGTCTATGATGTATCATGTAATGTGCCTTATAGTGTTCCATATACATTTCATAATTTTTTATTTCCTATTTTTGGGATATAATTTGTATTCTCTATTTGCTTTAAGCGTTTTTTTTACGCTATGCTTGTCATTTGTCTACTAATATTGTTTTCTATACAGGTTTGTAAGGATGCCTAGGAAACCAAGGTACAACATTATACGGGAACCTCCAAAAGATGCTGGAACTAATGCCGGTACTGAAGAGACAGCGGTTAGTATTTGTGGTTAACTTTTCTTGACGTAACCTTGTGTGAAAATTATATGTCCTTCAATTGACTCATCGAACCGCATTAATTTTCCTCCCCGCAAAATTATTAGTTTATGAAATAAAATAATTCTCAATATTAATTCGTTCTCTAAGATATAATTCTAAATGGTTTCACATTGCGATAAGGTTGGGACCACGACTAGAGGAGCTCAGACATCACGGGAGGAACTACGTGATAGGATTCCTCCGATATCATCCTCAGCTAATAGAGCTCCGGCAACCCGTATGAATGAACCGTTTCGTGCACCGCGCATCGATCATAGGAATGCATAGTCGAGTACTGCTGATGACCCTCAAACTCCAACAGACAACATAGAGACTCGGCATCGCGCGGAAGTGGCTGATCATGAATTAGGGGATGAGGATTACGACCCAGAGGCGGATGAAGTTGCGTCGTTTGATGACCACATCGACGACTTGTTTGCTGCCCAAGTAGTCGAAGGTCAGCATAACAACAAGAAAGCCAAAGATACAGATTTCTGGGAAGTTACTGTTATCGGTAAACATTTTTTTCCTCCCATTTTCGTAAACAGTTATCTTTATAGTCCTTTACTTCTATTTTTCTTTTGTGCAATGATTAGAGAGTAATTTTGTTTCCCATACACTTCTTAAAGGATGGTGTGAGAAAAGTTTCTAAGCTGAGCGTGAAGGAGGCTATAGCCCTCCCTTCCAATACGAAGATAGTACTCCCGTTAATAGTGAGCTGCAACCGATTGGTCAGGTGGCAGGATTACTGAATGGTTTCATAGGGAGTTTGGGTGCGGATTATTCCCAGTTCCCCATACACTTAGAAAATTGGAAGCTGGTGAGCAAAGCAAAGAGGGATCATGCGTACGACATCCTTAAGATAGAACTTTAAGCTTCTACAATTTAAGCAATTTTAGTTTTCGGTTTTTTTTAGGTCTTTTGCATGGGTAAATTATATGGTTAGTAAAATTTTTATATTGTATTTTTCACATCATCATTTAAGCACTTCTCATTTATACGTAATTGCGACTGCTTGTACTGGATTTGAGGGTCATACTTCAACAATTTAAATTAGCCTGTAATGGTTGTGGCATGTCTTAAATATATCAAACTTATACTTGTTTGTTGGTCTTCGTTAATGACAATGTAAACTAATTACAGCGGATCTTTTACTATGAGGACGATGCCGGAGGAAAAATAAAGCGCGGTATTTTGAAGAGGATAGGAAAGAACTGGAAGGATTCAAGGCACCACTTGTTTCATAGGTGTTACAAACAAATAAGGACTTATGAGAAAAATCTTCAGCATCACCCGAAAGGAATAGACAAAAATGATTGGAAAAAGTTCGTTGACTATTGCCTGAACGAAGAAACACAGGTAAGCCTTGGTATATTTTATTATTTCCACATAAAAAAACGTGTATACATAGTAATTCCCTTACATTTTATATTCATCATATCTTTCTCATTTGCATTTGTTTTGTTATTTGTTCATAGAAAAAGTGTAAACAGAACACTTTAAATCGGAGCAAGCAACTTTATACACATACTGGGGGCTCCAAAACCTTGGCAAGAAAAAAAGATGAAGTGGTAATAAGTCATCATTTGCATTAAGATTTTGATTAAGCTTCTTGAAAAATGTTGTTGTTGTTTACTAAATTGTGTCAATATCAACGATATAGGAGAGAGAGCAAGGAAGGCACGTTGGTAGAGAAGAGTTGTTTATCATGACTCATAAGAAAAAAGATGGCTCATATATCCACCCCGATGCACGTGTTGTTAGTGTAAGTCATGTTTGAAAATTTGAAGCAATATATAGCTTAATGTATATATCGTGCAACTGTTAACTTCTTCCTTTCCAATGTTGTATATTTGTAGGAAATAATTGCGAATGTTGAGAGGTAGGATGGATCCTCTAAGCACCTTTCACAGAATGACTCGCTAGCACAAGTTCTCGGAAAGGAGCACCCAGGACAAGTTCGTGCCCTAGGTGCTGGATCATGTCCCACCCAAGTCTTTGGTAATGCTGCTGGACAACCGTCGGGTTCTGCAGAGTCCAATGCAGAGGATAAGAGGATGATTGCAGAATTGACGGCTAAGCTAGAAGAAGAGCGGGCGAAGAGGCAGTCAATACATAAGGTCTTGGGATATGTAGTCCAACAGTTAGGAGGCAATTTGCCAGTTGAGATTGCTGAAGAGCTGGCTTTTGTGGGCGGTACACCGGACTCGTCATGCGCAGGGCCATCTTCATCTGAAAATCACGACCCACAACAAAAATTTTGAATTTCAATTAATGGTCTTGGATACCTTTTACATTTAAGTTGGTTTAGTATGTTAGGCTTATTTTATCCAACTTAAGCATTCTTATTTTATTTTGGATGATATTATGACAATTTCGTTATATATGTTATGTTTGCATATGTTTAATTTGGTTTGTTATGTTAATTGATCTGTTTTACTTGGTTTAAAATTGTTTAAATTAGTTAAAAAGTAAAAAAATTAAAGTTTAATAAACATTCTTTGTCAAAATAGGCAAAATAATAGAAAATCTAAAATTTTAATAGAAATTTTGAATTTGGCGGCGGTTTTGAAACCGCCGCAAAACTATAAACTTTTTTTCTTCCTGTCCGACATTTAGCGGCGATTTTTAACCGACGGAAATTGGGTAATAGCAATTTTCCTTCACATACTGCGGCGGTTAATAACCGCCGCCAAACCAAATTGCATTTTGCAGCGATTATTTCAGCGGTTGACTAAAACCACCGCTATCCGTTTTTTCGCGCCCTATCTTCCAGCGTTTCATGAAACCGCCGCGAAATATTTTGCGGCGGTTCAAAACCGCCGCTAAACGTCTCCAAGAACCGCCGCTAAATGGCGTTTTTGTTGTAGTGTGCGCCGAGCTTTTGGAGCTTTCTCCTTCGTGTTTTTCATTGTTCTGAGCGGACAGCTCAGCTATCTTTCGCACCTCCGCCTAAAGTTCGGCGATTTGAGCTAGGAGCTCTGCCTGTGTGGGTTGAGGGTTCTCATTGTCAGCCATGTCTAAGGATCGGGAACCCTACAAAACAAAGTCATAAACTTAATAAAGGATGGTGAGGTCATATATATTCCGGCCCCACGGTGGGCGCCAAGTGTTTCGTTCTGGTACTGGGGTGGCCGAGCTTCAGCAATTCCGAGCAGGCAACTGTCTGAGAGGAAGAGCTATACGTCGGCCAGGATCGAACCCTGCTGCAGGAATACCTGCAAAAGATACTCCGACGCTCAAGTTAGTGATAATCTCGAGTGAGAGTAATTAAGTAAATATGAAGACTGAGAATGGAACCTGATCCTTAGCCGAGTATATTAGTTCGGCTTTGTTTTTTGGTTTCCCACGGTATCCCCCAACCCGGCAGGTCAAGGACTAATCCATCGCAATACTGAGCTCTATTTAAGGGTTTGCCGCTGGCCATTTAGTTCGGCTTTATAGAAGCTGTTTTACCCGTTTACTGTGGATAAGTCCGAGTTTGTAGGTTGGTTATGGTATTCTGTTTTGGTGATTAGGTTTGTTAAGCGCGTTTCTTATTTTCAAATGAGCGAGGCTGATCTTATCTGTTCACGTGCCGAGCTTTCCGGGCGGCCGAGGATAGTGGTGACGTATCATAGCCCCCAAGCTTGCCTTAGTTTGGACAGGACTAAGGCGAGCTTTTCGAATCAGAGATGTCGCAAGCCTCGGCCGTTGAATTGTTGCCGTGTATGTTCCTTACAGCCCCCAAGCTCGGCTTGGTTCTGTGCAGAATGCAAAACGTTTTCGTGTGTAGTAGTGGCTTTGGTATGCATAAGTTCTTAAGTTTAAATCTTATTATTAAAAATTTACCAAACACAAAAGAGATGTAGTAGTTATTAGTATGAGAAGATTATATCATTTGAATTATAACTAGTTGACGATCTCAATACAAGTTTACATCAATAATTTTATTAAGTTCACATCATTAGACTATGTTGATGCATTTAAGTATTCTAGGTCACCAAATAATATTCCTTTTAAGTGAATTTGACATAACCAGTTTATTTCAAAGGATCAAAATTTATGCACCATCCTTTACAAAATAAGCTTAGAAATATTTGGTGTGTGGAAAGAAATGACATGCACGGAAAAGCTGGACTCTTTAATTTACTTTTTGGTTGTCATGTGTTTTTAATTTATTTTTTTGTATCTCTTTTCTTGCTGCTCATTCTGTGGGTATCTCATTTTCAAAAACTTTGTGTTTTAGTTTGTTTTTCTTTTGAGTTTTAAGTCTTATTGTTACTAAAAAAACAAAGCTGGACTCTTTTGTTATGTTGTTCCATGATCATGAATCATGACCGAGACTGTGGCCTATATCAAGAATGGAACCAAACTTTACTTTTTCAGGTCATTCTCACCTTATGAACAGTGCAGAACCACAATGTTTATGTGCTATAGAATTCAACAACATTGCATATCACATGGCAAGAAATTAATTACATATAAAAAGGGTATAAATGTGAGTGTGTGTGTGGTGTCTAAATACCATGCACAATGATTGAATTTCTTGTTCAAACTTGGTTACATTACATTACATGTGCAGATAGTTGTATCAATTAACAACATTATCTGTGTTGGAGATTACAAAGTTGAATTTATTAATCCAAAGCTGTATTTCTGTCCCTAAAGTTTATTAAACTTCGTCAAATTCTTCAATGTGTCTTCCACAAATTCATACCCTTTAAGTTATTATAAATTATTTAACACACATTTCCAACCATGATGTTTTTGGCAAGAAATCCCTCTCTTTGTTAAACAGGAGCATCAGATAAAAGAAAATTGTAGTTAAACTAAATCAAATACTTACCCAATTTAAGATTATTCAGTTATATTTGTTAAAATTTTAAGTATAAGTAATTTAGTAATGAGCAATATTAGGGAGTCAAAATATTATACATAATAAATAAAAATATATGATCAATAATATTTGTACTTTTAAGAGAGTGTAAATCACTCTCTTAACTTAATTGACTAATTAAATT
>NC_029792.2:11738842-11758370 GCF_000816755.2 Arachis ipaensis
TAACTCGTCATATTAAAATCAATAAATAAGCATACATATGAATATTAAATAAAAATATTAAAATAATTAAAATTATGACCTATTAGTGCACATATAAGATAATTTGAAGAATACAATAAGACATATAATTCAAAATTTGGTATAAAAATTTATTAATTATGAACATCATATATATGAAATTATAAATATTATGAGTACAAAATTATAGATGCTATTTGTTATGATGGGTAACCAGAGATTAATGGGCTGGATTCGCTGGGTTGGCCCAATCGTGTGAGGAGAGAAGCCTTCGAGCGTGTTCGCGTCTTTGGGGCCTCCGTCCGACTTGTGAGTATGAGTGAATGGGGGTGGTACCTGCAAAGACACTCCGATGCCTAAGTCAGCAAGGGTATGAGCAAGTTTAGAGAGTATTGGGACTTAGAGATACCTGAGGGGTGTCAGTGTATTTATAGTGGTGAACCAATAACCACCGTTGAAGTAGTTCCACCTTTTAAGGTGGATAACCGTCCCTTTATCTTAGGGAAGTTGAGATATGGCTCCTGGAAGTGGGTTGAGAGATTTTAGGGGCAGTTACTCGTTTGCATGAGTGTTTATCTGCCAGCTAATCTTCGTCCCTGACTTCTTTAGAGCAGGTCGTGGCAGGAACCGACTTCTTCAGGGGTAGGTCGGTGTAGGATGAGGCTCAATCCCTTGGGTTGAGCCTTTTGTTTGGACCTGGGCCTTAGCGTTAGGCCAGGATATGAACAGTGCCCCTACTCGAGTCCAATTTCTTTCAAGAATTGGGTTCGAGTATTTTACTCGGGGTTGTAGCCGACCTGTAGAGGAACCGACGTGATTTTTCGGAACCGACGTGACTTTTTGAATTTCCACAGTCGCGTCTAATCAAACATCGCATCCGTTAGGAGTTCGTGTATCCATACGTAGGGATTAATTGTATTGGTAATGGTGCACCCATTAATGACTGCTTCCATTTTTACCATTATGCCCCTAGCGTGTTTATAAATACTTTTCCTTTCTTTCATTGTTTCGTTTCTGAAAACTTCATATTTGCGCACTCTTGTTTTTGGAGAAAGCTTCGTTCTTGCCTTCAGTTGACTTGCTATTCCCCTTGCTTCAGAAGTAAAGGTCAGTCCTTCTCCTCTATCACAAAATACTTTTTATTTGCATGTTTTTGTTTCGAAGAAGTGTTTGACTGTAGTTTTAGCCGTTCCGTTGGTTTCAAAAACTTCTGCCTCAGACCCTTAGAAACTTTATTTTGATTTCTTTCCTTTTTTATTTGTAGGATTCGTTGCCCCCTTTAGAAAGATGTCTACCTTAGAGTCTCTTTCATTATGGGTCGACGGTACAGTTCTTGGGGAGGAACCTTGGGTGGATACTGACTACATCACCGATCTCTGCATACGTCATAGGCTTTGTACTTCTGATGAGGATGATCCAAAATATGAACTGATTGCCCCGGGTCCAGAAGACCGGGTTTGTTTTGGGAGGAATTCTGAGGCATCCCCTCATTTTTTCTATATGTATGAGAGCATGATTACCCGCTTAGGTATTTTTCTTCCTTTTTCCGACTTTGAGATAGCTGTTTTATGTCACTACCGTGTTGCTCCTACCCAACTTCACCCTAATTCTTGGGATTTTCTGAAAATTTACCAATTTATCAGCCATGCATTAGACTTTCTGACTTCTTTGAAGATTTTCTTTTTTCTCTTCCACATGACTAAGCCCTTCAGTGGGCAAAATAACAAACAACAATGAGTGTCTTTCCGGGCTATACAAGGCCGGAGAGTTTTTACCCTTTTTGATGAATCCTTCCACGACTTCAAAATTTTCTTTTTCAAATTTCAAGCTGTAGAGGATCCACACCCCTTTTTCCTGGATGAAAATTCTTCTCCTCATTTTCCCCTGTACTGGCTAGAGGCCTCTCCTTGTGAAAAATATGGTTTGGAGGATTTGGATGAGGTGGAGGCGGCCATTGTGGGGTTCCTCCGAGAAGTATGGGGGAGAGCCCCTTACCTGGATACGAAAAAATTTCTCCAGGGGTCTCCGACCTTTGTCCAGGCTCAACTAGGTAGCTTTTTGTTTACTTATCCTATTTTCCGACCTGATGGTCGCCCGACTTGTTTTCTCCGACTTGTTTTACTGACTTTAGCCTCCTAATTGCTTTTTACAGAGATGGCGAAGAAGAATTTCAGGGAGTCTTATCAGAGAGTTCAGGAGGCCAAGGCGAGGTCCCGCGCCAGAGTCGACGGCGCCAGGGCAGCTGGTCCTTCTCTTCCTTCTCCTCCCCCTCCTCCTCACAATTTGGGGACCCCCACCCGACCTATTGTTATTCCTTCCTCAGCCTCTTCTTTGCCATCCCCTCCTCCCTGATCTTCCCCTGAGCCAGAAAAGAAGAAGCGCAAGACTTTAGAGTCTAGCTCTTCTTTTGAAGGTGACGCCAAGGTGGATGCACCTCAGTTTGTTTGGAAGCATATCTATCCTCATACTCGCATAGGTATGGATGATGCTTCTGTTCGAAACCACCTTACTATTCTGGCTCAGGAGAGTATCAGGGCAGCAGGGGTGTGCACAAAGTTCTTTGATATTTTTGACAAGACTCCCCTTAGCTCTTTGGGTTCATCCTCGAGGGTTGAGGAGTTGGAGGGGAGGCTTCACTTATATCAAGGGCAGGAGAAGGTGCTGAGGGAGGAGGTCGCCAAATTGAAGGAGGAGAGGAATGGCCTCCAGGAGAGGGAGAGGAAGTTGCAGGCCTAGTGTTCCATGGCGGAGGGCCTAAGGGAGAAGACGCAGGAGAGTTATTCAAGCTTGTTTGAGGACCTTGTGGAGGTGAAGAAGGATTTGATGAGAGCTCAGGAGGCCTATACAGAGTTGGAGGACTCCATTGCTGACGGGGCTGAAGAAGCATGGAGGATCTTTAAAGAACAGGTCGGGGTTCTTGCTCCCGACCTGGACCTCTCTCCTTTGGATCCGGATAAAATTGTGATCGACGGAGCTATCGTTTCTCCTCCCTCTCCCCGATATGTCACTGAGTCTGATCTAAAGACTCGTGGGCAGAGGATAATGGAGTCCCCTCCCCTACCAAAAGATGCCCCGAGATCTTCGAAGGCTCTTGGAACTTCCACTCCGTCTCCTATGGACATTTCTCTTCCTGGCCTTGATAGTGCTCCGACTACTCTCCCTGACTCTGGTGGTGCTCCGACTATTCCTCCTGGCTCTCATGGTAACGTCCTTCCTAACTGAAAATTGATTGTGGCTATATGGGGCCCGGCCTGTGGGTCCCCACTTTTTAAAACTATTTGTTTTTGTGTTGTGGTGGTATTCTGCTGACACTTTCTTGGCCTTTTATGGCCGTAAACAAAATATTTAAAAATACCCTTTTTTAGATAAGGGTTTAGGTTATCTTACTTTGTCTTATTGTGCGCATGCTTGTCTGTTTAGGTTTTAAAAAATCTTTTTGATCTTTGTTTTGAAAAACCTTTTTCATGGCTGACTGTCCCTTCTTTCTTTTAAGTCTTTCTTAAGGACTTGGGACAGTCTTTGCCTTGGTGCTTTCAATAGGTTTTCTTATCTCTTTTTGGTATTCCTTATACTCAATTTTTGATTTTATTGAGTTCTTATGACTTAGGTTATTTTTGCGATGCGTTTCTTTGCTTCTCGATTTTTCCGGCTTATAAGTCGGATGTTTTCCGAGTTTTTCACGATCTACTTTTATAACCTCTTTACACCGACTTGTACCTCGTCATTTCATCCTGACGACCATCTAGGTCGGTTCATGGGATTTTCACGCTTTGTCGAGCTTAAGTCGGCGCGTTTTGTAGAAAAAAAAAGAAAGCGAGAAGGAATTTATAAGAGATATTGTAAAAGATCTTTATTTATTTGCGAAGGTACTTTACTGCTACTAAGAGTTTTTGACTGTTTATTGTCCCTTAGTCTCTACTGTGATACCTCGTTAAAAACCCCCCTTCAGGAAAAACCCTTTTCTTTTGGAAAAAAACCATGAAGTTGGGAAAAGAGTACATCAGGGAGTAGAGTTCGCTTTTAACTGTAGTACCTTTTCATATTACAAGCATGCCACGACCTAGGTAACTCGGTGCCGTTTAAGTCGGTCACCTTGTAATAACCTTTTCCTAAGACCTCACTAATCTTGTATGATTTTTTCCAATTAGCAGCGAGCTTCCCTTCCCCAGATTTGTTGACTCCAATGTCGTTTCTGATTAAGACCAAGTTGTCTGGGGTGAAACTCCTTTGAATGACTTTTTTGTTGTATCTGGTGGTCATTCTTTGCTTCAATGCCGCTTCTCTTATCTGGGCTTGCTCTCGGACTTCGGGGAGCAATTCAAGTTCCTCTTTGTGCCCCTGTACATTTCCAACCTCGTCATGGAAGATAACCATTGGACTTTGTTCGTCGATTTCTACTGGTATCATGGCTTCCACGCCATAAACAAGTCGGAAAGGTGTTTCTCCTGTGGTAGATTGAGGCGTCGTCAGGTAAGCCCATAACACTTGTGGGAGCTCCTCAACCCAAGCTCCTTTTGCATCTTGTAGTTTTTTCTTTAATCCTGCCAGTATGACTTTGTTAGCTGCCTCGGCTTGTCCATTTGCTTGTGGATGTTCCACCGAGGTGAACTGGTGTTTGATCTTCATACTGGCTACCAGACTTCTGAAGGTAGAGTCAGTGAAATAGGTTCCATTATCTGTGATGATGGAATGAGGTATTCTATATCTTGTGATAATATTTTTGTAGAGGAACCTCCGACTTCTCTGGGCCGTGATGGTGGCTAATGGTTCTGCTTCTATCCACTTTGTGAAGTAGTCTATTCGTACAATTAAGTATTTGACTTGTCCTGGGGCCTGGGGAAAAGGTCCTAACAGATCCATCCCCCATTTTGCGAAGGGCCATGGAGAAGTTATACTGATGAGCTCCTCGGAGGGAGCCACGTGGAAATTTGTGTGCATCTGGCATGGCTGGCACTTCTTCACAAATTATGTGGCATCCTTCTGCAAGGTCGGCCAGTAGAACCCAGCTCGGATTACTTTTCTGGCTAGCGACCTGGCTCCGAGGTGGTTTCCACAGATCCCATTATGAACCTCCTCTAGTACTTCAGTGGTCCTTGAGGTCGGTACGCACTTCAGCAATGGTGTTAATATCCCTCTTTTATAGAGGATATTTTTCACCAGAGTGTAGTATTGTGCTTCCCTCCGGATTTTCTTGGCCTCTTTTCCTCTTTGGGGACGATGTCGAATTTTAGGTATTCGACCAAGGGATTCATCCATCCGAGATTTAGTCCGGTCACTTCAAGGACATCTTGTTTGTCCTCTGCTTTCACCACAGAGGGTTCTTGGAGAGTTTCTTGGATCAAGCTTCTATTATTCCCCCTGGTTTGGTACTTGTTATATGTCTGATCTCGGTTTCTGCAAAGCGCCCGAGATGCTCCAGAGTTTTTTCCAAGTATCTCTTCATATTTGGGTCTTTGGCCTGATACTCTCCATTTATTTGGGAGGTCACCACTTGAGAGTCACTGAATATCATCACTTTTGTTGCACCGACCTCTTCTGCCAGCTTTAAACCTACAATAAGGGCTTCATATTCTGCCTGATTATTAGAAACTGGGAATTTAAATTTGAGGGAAACCTCTATTTGTGTTCCCCCTTCATTAACCAGTATTATGCCTGCATCGCTTCCTTTCTTGTTTGAGGATCCATCTATGTATAGTTCCCATGTAGTTGGCTTTTTCTCTTGGTCTCCCGCATACTCCGCTATGAAGTCGGTGAGGCATTGGGCTTTAATTGCTGTTCGGGTTTCGTACTTCAAGTTGAACTCAGAGAGCTCTATTGCCCACTGAACCATTCTCCCTGCAACATCCATCTTTTGGAGGATTTGCTTCATAGGTTGATTCGTTCGGACTCTTATTGTGTGGGCTTGGAAGTAAGGCCATAACCTCCGTGAGGCTATTACTAAGGAGTAAGCAAACTTCTCCAGTTTGTGGTACCTTAGCTCAGGGCCTTGTAAAACTTTGCTGGTGAAGTACACTGGATGCTGCCCGACCTCATCTTCTCGTATCAGGGCTGATGCTACAGCTTTGTCTGCTACAGACAAGTATAGAACGAGCTCTTCCCCAACTAGAGGTCGGGTCAGGATTGGAGGTTGGCTCAAGAACCTTTTAAACTCCTGGAATGCTTCTTCGTATTCTGGAGTCCATTCAAACTGACATCCCTTTCTTAGTAGAGAGAACAGTGGAAGGGATCTTTGTGTTGATCCTGCTAAAAACCTGGAGAGGGCTGCAAGTCGAACATTCAATTGTTGAACCTCTCTTAAGCAAGTTGGGCTTTTCATTTCTAGGATGGCTTTGCACTTATCGGGATTTGCTTCAATCCCCATTTGCGTCAGCATAAACCCCAGAAATTTTCCAGCCTCCACCGCGAAGGTACACTTTGCGGGATTTAGCATCATCCCGTGTAACCTTATGGTGTTGAAGACTTGTGAGAGGTCCGTCAAGAAGTCGATTTCTTCCTTTGTTTTTACCAGCATGTCGTCTACGTAGACTTCCATTAAGTTCCCGAGGTGGAGAGCGAACACTTTATTCATCAGCCTTTGATATGTAGCCCCGGCATTCTTTAGCCCAAATGGCATGACCATGTAGTAGTAGTTTGCTCTAGGCATGATGAATGATGTTTTTTCTTGATCCGACTTGTACATTGGGATCTGGTTGTATCCCGAGTAGGCATCCATAAACGACAAGTATTGATACCCCGAACTAGAGTCCACTAGAGTATCAATGCTTGGGAGTGGATATGGGTCCTTGGGACATGCCTTATTCAGGTCGGTATAGTCGACACACATCCTCCACTTGCCGTTTTGCTTCTTGACTAGCACTACATTTGCTAGCCATATTGGATATTTAACTTCTCTGATGAAGCCGGCTTCTAGGAGTGCTTGTACCTGCTCTTCCACCGCTTGAGCTCGTTCTGGGCCGAGCTTACGCCTTCGCTGCTGTACAGGTCATGACCCCGGATATATTGAGAGCCTGTGGGACATGAGCTCGGGGTCTATCCCTGGCATGTCGGAAGCTTTCCAGGCAAAGAGGTCAGAGTTGTCTCTTAAGAGCTTTGTCAACCTTTGTTTTAAGGTTTCCTCTAGGTTGGCTCCTATGTTGGTATTTTTTCCTTCCTCTTCGCCGACTTGTACTTCTTCAGTTTTTTCCCCTGGTTGTGGCCGCAGCTCTTCTCTGGCTCTCGCGCCACCGAGCTCTATGGTGTGGACTTCTTTACCTTTTCCTCTCAGGTTCAGGCTTTCATTGTAGCATTTTCTTGCCAATTTTTGGTCTCCTCGTACCGTTGCTATCCCCGCATATGTTGGGAATTTCATGCAAAGGTGGGGGGTAGACACCACTGCTCCGAGTCGATTTAAGGTAGTTCTACCAATCAAGGCATTATATGCTGACCCAACATCGATGACTATAAGTTTACACTCAGAGTTTTGGATCTTTCCCCTTTTCCAAAAGTCGTATGGAGGGGCAGGAATCCTAGTGGTTTTATTGGCGTGTCGCCTAGTCCGTACAAGGTATCAGGGTAAGCCCTTAACTCCTTTTCATCCAACCCTAGTTTGTCGAACGCGGGTTTAAAAAGGATGTCTGCTGAACTCCCTTGCTCTATTAGAGTTCTGTGGAGATGGGCATTTGCCAGGATCATGGTTATCACCACTGGATCATCGTGTCTAGGGATTACTCCTTGCCCATCCTCCTTTGTAAATGAGTTAGTTGGGAGGTCGGGTGTTTCGCTCCCAACCTGGTAAACTCGCTTGAGGTGTCTCTTGCGAGATGACTTGGTGAGTCCCCCTCCCGCAAATCCTCCCGAGATCATGTGTATGTGTCTCTCGGGAGTTTGTGGTGGTGGGTCTCTTCTGTCCCTGTCATCTCGCTTTCTTTTCTCATGATTGTCTGACCTTTCCATGAGATATCTATCAAGTCGGCCTTCTCTGGCCAGCTTTTCTATCACATTTTTGAGGTCGTAGCAATCATTTGTTGAGTGACCATACATCTTATGGTACTCACAGTATTCGCTGCGGCTTCCTCCCTTTTTGTTTTTGATGGGCCTAGGAGGTGGCAATCTTTCAGTATTGTAGATTTCTCTGTATACATCCACTATGGAGACTTTTAGAGGAGTATAAGAGTGATATATCCTCAGTCTGTCGAGACCGACCTCCTCTTTTTTCTTGGGCTCTCTTTCTTTCTCTTTTATCGAGTGGGGGTGTCCAAGTCGCCAACTCGGCTCTCGTAGTCTGGCATTCTCCTCCATGTTGATGTACTTTTCTGCTCTTTCTTGTACATCACTCAAGAAGGTGGGGTGCCTTTTTGATATGGATTGCAAGAAGGGACCTTCTCTAAGTCCATTTACTAGCCCCATGATGACTGCCTCAGTGGGTAGGTCTTGAATCTCCAAGCACGCTTTGTTGAACCTTTCCATGTAGTCCCGTAAAGGTTCTCCGACCTCCTGCTTTACTCCCAGGAGGCTCGGTGCGTGCTTTACTTTATCCTTCTGGATGGAGAATCTCATTAAGAACTTTTTCGAGAGGAACTCAAAGCTGGTAACTGACCTTGGAGGGAGGCTATCGAACCACTTCATCACCGCTTTTGACAGGGTGGTCGGGAAAGCTTTGCACGAGTTGCATCAGAAGCATCAGCTAGATATATCAGACTTTTGAAGTTGCTTAGATGATGCTTCGGATCTGTAGTTCCGTCATAGAGGTTCATATCGAGGCTTTTGAAGTTTCTTGGAACTTTTTCCCTCATTATGTCCTCACTGAATGGATCCTCTCCTCCTAGGGGCGACTCTTCTCGGTCGCCACGGGAGTTCCGGCTTCTAAGGGAGGATTCTAGCTTCAAGAGTTTTTCTTCTAACTCTTTTCGTCGCTCTATCTCTTCCCTTAGATTTTGCTCCGCCTCTCGTTGTCATTCTAATTCCTGTTCCAGCTATTCCAAACGACCTTGGTGGCCATGGACCAACCCCATTAGCTCGGCTGCATGGGGTGGTCCTTCCTTTCCTGATTCGCGTCCATCCGAGGAGTTCACCTTCAGATTTTTAAACCCAGAGGTGCCTTCTCTATGCTGGTCGTTGGCTCCCTGGTGAAGGGTCAGGTCGGCGTCATTGTTTCCGGTGTCCAAATTTTCTTGTTCGGAATCATACGTCGTATGACCATCCTCTGGTGAATTATTCGCCATTACTGGTTGATCTCTCGGGTCCCCGGTAACGGTGCCAATGTTACGATGGGTAATCGGAGATTAATGGGCTGGATTCGCTGGGTTGGCCCAATCGTGTGAGGAAAGAAGCCTTCGAGCGTGTTCGCGTCTTTGGGGCCTCCGTCCGACTTGTGAGTATGAGTGAATGGGGGGTGGTACCTGCAAAGACACTTCGATGCCTAAGTCAGCAAGGGTGTGAGCAGGTCTAGAGAGTATTGGGACTTAGAGATACCTGAGGGGTGTCAGTGTATTTATAGTAGTGAACCAATAACCACCATTGAAGTAGTTTCACCTTTTAAGGTGAATAACCATCCCTTTATCTTAGAAAAGTTGAGATATGGCTCCTGGAAGTAGGTTGAGAGATTTTAGGGGCAGTTACTCGTTTGAATGAGTGTTTATCTGCCAGCTAATCTTCGTCCCTGACTTCTTTAGAGCAGGTCGTGGCAGGAACTGACTTCTTCAGGGGTAGGTCGGTGTAGGGTGAGGCTCAATTCATTGGGTTGAGCCTTTTGTTTGGACTTGGGCCTTAGCGTTGGGATAGGGTATGAACACTATTAATATAAAATCATGGATGTTATGTGTTACTTATGTAATAACTAAAAACTATATGTACATAAATGTAATAACTAATAAATATTAATTTAATTTTTCGATGTTAGTTGTATATAATTATAGATGTTATGTGTATTTATGAATGGCATAATCACGAACATACAAATGATATTTCATACTTCATAATCTCTGTTATGGTTTTTATATTCTTAGAAATTGGTTGACTATGAACAACTTGGTTAGATGAGTTGGTCTATTGTTTAATTTTTTTAACTACTACTGACATAGACTCTGTGTTAAGGTTGAATTCAAATGTCATACTACTTGAAATAATAACTACGACTGATTGTGAATTTCTTTGGCTTATCCCAACTAAAATCAAACTAAAAAAGTTTCAATTGTACTAAACTCGTAATTTTTGCTCTTAAATTCGAAGTTCCTAATTGTGCTTCAGATGTACTAAAGTTGTGCTTGTTCCTTCTTGAATTTAAAGGTCTTATACGTTACATAAATTGCCTCTAATGATAATGAAGTGATACAATAAATTAGTGGTTATGATAATTATTATCATTAACGTCAATTAAGGACTATTATTACAATTCTTTATTATCATTAGAGAAAATTCTACTTTTTTTTCGAAGAGATGCTAAAATAAAACTTCTGGAGAGATGCTAAAATAACATTTTTGTAACACCTTCACTATCAGAAGTCACGCTTCCGGCTGCGCTTCTCTGATAGAAAGAAGTATTACGACTACTTTACATACTAAATATTAAAGTAGGAGCCTGTGACTCGATATTGTATCGCTGATTCCTTTAAAAACTGGAAATAAATATTTTATCTTAAGAAAAATACAAGCAGGCATAGATTCATATACAAGACTCCTTACATAATATCTCATAATATATATATATATATATATATATATATATATATATATATATAAAACATAAAACTCCTATCCCTCTTACAAAATTGTAAAAAAAAAAAAGAGGGAGGAAAAATAATCTAATTAATATAACATCATGTAAACCAAAACGCAGTATAACTCTTCATAATGCTTCTTCATCTTATCATTGCCTTATGAATCTTTTAAAAAAACCAATAGGTAATCGTTTAAAACCTTTTCAAAGAAACAATCTTTAATCTTTCAGAAATCCGAAACATTTCCTTTCTTATAAGAAAATCTCAATCAGAAACTAACCACGCAATCAAATAACACAATCATTAATTCAGCACCAAAGTTCAATCTCAAATGTAGCACGCCAGGACAAACACAGGCAGGGCAGATAAGGAAAGCACAAGAAGGAAGCAGTTACAGCAAATAGTTCAAGTAGCAGTTACAAACAGTTTAGCAATTAGGCAAACCAAAACAAGTTCAAACTCAAGCAAAGCATACAAATGCATATGATGCATGCCTGTCCTATGGCTGATGAGGCTCATCTGTCGGTTATTCAGCCAACCCGACAAGTCTGAATTGTACTTAGACTGTCCCCCGACGTGCATCCCCAAAATCTCATTTCCAAGTTCATTTCAACGCCATATTTCAAATAAAATCTTCATCATCCTCTTTTTCATTCTGTTCGTTAACAATCTCAATTCCAAAACAAAATTCTTTCTTTGATAGACAAATCAATCTTAAAATGTATAATACTTAAAAACAAATCTTTTTAATTAATTACTTTAAATAAAACTTTCAATTTTATAAAATTTCGGCAGCATCTCCTCTAAAACTCGGACACTGCCACCCTTTTCGGGTCCCATCCAAACATCTCTCAAACCTTTTCTCAACCATTTCCAAATCTCAAACATTTTCCAGAATTGAACCAGTTCCAATGTCAAATTATTTTCAAATCAACCAATTCTAACAATAAAACTCTTTTTAAAATCGAATCAGCTCAAATATTAAATCATTCATAAAATCAAACCAACTCACAATCAAACCGCTCCCAGAATCAATTTATTTTCATATCTCAAATTATTTCCAAAATCGTTTCATTTATATTACTAAGTAAACTCTAAAACCAATAAAATTCACCTTTCTTAATAATCAAGTAAATGATATTCCAAACCGGTTTTTAACCACAACCACACACCACTCACGCAATCAAGCACCCAATAATTCAGTCCAACAAACCATCACATCCATAAGACAAATATAATCACAGAAGTAAATCTCTTTGCATCAATATCTATTTATCACAACTCTGTAATATAAAATAGATTTTAAGAAAAACCCCTACCTCGACTCGTCGAAACCATAACTCAAAACGCGTCAACAAAACCATTTCTCTTAACCCGAAACCGATAGCAACCGCAAACTCGGCCCCTGATCACTTTCGCAGCACCCACAGCAACTTAAAAGCGACGTGCAACACTCAAAACACGACCCTACATTACCAGAACCTCAGAGTTTATGACCAAACATAACATATTATTAACACGGGTTCCCGAGACATAGATACTTACCGAACTAAGAAAATGAAACAGCGGCGGTCGCTGAACCGGTTTGGCGGCAGCCACCTCGAACGGCAGCGGCGACCAGAACTCCGGCAACGGCGACTGAAACAAACATACAGCGATGATTAAGCTCCCAGAAATTTAAAGGAAACAAAAGCCAACTTAAAACCTTAACCGGCGACAGATCTCAGTGGCAGCAGAGGTGTTCTCCGGCAGCAGAAGCGGCGGTAACAAGCTCCTCTCCCGCGGGCTCCTTCTCTCTCCTGAGTTTGGCTCGGTAGTGACGGAGGTCTCTTCTCCTTCTTCTGCCCGCGACCAGCCTCGATGGTGACGGACCCAGAGGCGGCGATGATCACACGCGCAGCAGCAGCAGCCCGTGATGATGACGATGGCGGCGGCTCTGCACGGTGACGACGGAAGCTTCGAGGACAGTGACCCGCATCCACCTCTCCTTCGTGTCTCTGTTCTCTCTCTTCGCATCGGGTCCTGTTTGTGGTGGCTCGATAGTAACTCGCGGCGCCGGTGCGACACGGAGGTCCGGCAGCGATGATGATGATGAGGTGCGACGAAGCTAGAAGCACAAGGCGCGACGGCGAAGGCTTCTCCTTCCTCGCGCGTCTTCCCACTGTTCACCAAGCTCCATTAACGGCGACGATGAAAATGCTTCCAACGGCGGCGTGCGGTTCTGACAGTGACAGAAGCGTGAACGGCGGCGGAGTAGCGATGCGGCGCGGCGGTGATGGCTGCATGTGGTGGCGCGATTTTCCTCCAGGGCTCGGTGAGGACGCGATGGCGGCGGCGAGGCCCAGCAACGCCGGTGCGCCTCCCTCCCCTCTTCTCCTCTCGGCTCTCCCCTTCCCTTCCTTTTTCATTTTTTTTCTTTTGGGGTATGTCGATTCTGTTGTGTGTGTGTGTTGTTGGGGAAAGGATTAAATCATATAAAATTCTTATTCTTTTACAACCGTTAAATTGTATAATTTAAATATAGAAAATTATTCAATAATTATGAGATTAAGTAAAATTTTAATTTAATTATCAAAACTTAATTTAATTTCTTTTAATAAGATATTTTCCATAAAAAATTATGGATCTTACATCCTACCCACCATATAAAAATTTTCGTCCTCGAAATTTGATACAAAATAAAAGAGATTTCATATCACTTTGCTCTTGAATGCATTTAAAGAAATGGCAAATATTCTTAGTATATATATACATATAATTTCAAATATTAGAATTTTCATATGGCATAAAGGTATTAAAAGGTATAAGTGTGATGCAAACAGAAGTTACAAAATAGACTTGATGTACAAGATGATATGTTTTCAAACATGTGATGGTAAGGCAAGGCGTCAAAAGGTTATGAAACCTGCCGGGGTTAAAACGATGTACTTAACGTCCACATACTAATCTCATACAAACTTCAGAGATTCAACTATTTAAACTTCAACATAACTTATCTCCACCATTTTCAACCGTATCTCATTGGGCAACTCATCTGACAGTTCTTAACTTCGTTAAACACTTTGCAAACCTTATTACTGATCATAAGTTCCACAGCAACAGAACTATGTCACGTAAAACAAGGTTCCACAATTCCCTGTGATGTCGTATGTTTATAAGTTTCACTTTTTGCGTCCACCAAACGTACCCTAAAGAATTAATGTGTCGTTTTCTAAGTCCAACAGTCACACAAGATACCAAAACTAATCTCGAGTATACTTAGAAGGATAACAGACCTTAGAAAAGAAAGAGAAGCAGCAAGAACCATATTCGCGAGAATTTGAAAGAATTGTTGAATCACAAGTAGACAAGGATAAACAAGTAATGAAGAATGCTGGAAAGAGAATCAACTGATAACTTTAAGGGTAACTCTGGGGTCGAAGAGATTCGATAGGACCAATAAGATGAAAAACAACACAGTATTTTGAAACGAATTCAAGCTGAATCAAGAAATATGAGGTTTAGAGAAGAAGAATATCCAAACCAAAGACAAAGTTTATAGAACTCAAGAGTATGGTTTAAAAATATTCTCGAATGTATTGTTCGTAAAGAATGGAAAACTTAAGGAGAAATCATTTCATGTTCTAAAAGAGAAAATGGGTAACAAACATCCTTCAAAAGATTAATAAAAGCGTAAATGTGGCATTATTTCAATATAAATTTAAGTGGAAATAGATTACACAAACTTTGTAAATGGAAAGATTAATTTGGCTAAGAGAAAAATTGTATTTTCTCTTCTTTTTCAAGCATGTATGAAAACTACAATCTTGTTGGAAGAAAACCTGACATAAAGTTTTACTCATAAAAGAAAAGATGATGCATTACAATCAAATAGGTTTAAATCACATACAGAAATTTTCAGAGTATAAGGTAAAGGAGTGTAGGCTGAATTGAAAGCGATTTTATTAAAACTTTAATAGACGGTTATACCGCCCCAAAATAAGTTCAAATCACATCAAAGAGAGGCACTGCTCAAGTAAAGCAATTCAAAGTCAGGGACAACTTTGTATAAGAATAAATCAAAACTTGTTTAAAAAGGTTTAAAACAAAATTCCAATAATATACTTAAAATCACAACTTTATAAGGATGTTCAATAATATTAACATGCGCTAAAAAAGAAACTAATTCATTTTAAGAAAGGAACTTAAATCAAAAGATTTTGATTTGGATTCATAAAACATGTCACTCATAGAAACGAAAAGCTTAAAAAGGAACTCAACAACCTAAAAAGTTGATTCAAAACTTAAATTTCTTCAAAAGAACTCAAAACTTCATCAAAATGGTTTTAAAAAAATTTTAAAAGTATACTTGGAATAACCATCTCGCAAAAATCATTTAAAAAAATTGCGATGCACTTAAAAGAAAATCAGCCCATGGAAGAAAGAATCTCTAAATCAAGGAAATTCAAACAAGAACTCACTAGGCATGGATTATCAAATGAGTTTTCAATTAGTCCAAAGGAATACAAAACGCGTCAGGAAAGGCAACTTAATCAATAAAAAATTCTCAAAAAAAAAAATCTTTGACTAAAAAAAGACAAATAAAAGGACAAATGGTGCATTAGATGGAAACGAATTCAAGTTGACTCGGATGAGTATGAGATTCAGAAGAAATGAAAAATTAAGACAAATGGTGACGTTCAAAAAAAGGTAAGAGAGCAATTAAAAACAGAATCAAATATGACATTCTCAGAAATGAAAAGCTTAAGAAAGAAATTGGTCTATTCATAAGAAGAAAGACATGAGTCCAACATTTTTTTTCTAAAAGAACAATTACATAAACAATGTAGTATACTAAACCAAATTCAAATTAAAAATAAAATAGGTGAAGTTTACCAAACAAAAACCAACTCGGAAAAGATAAAAACCTTTCTTTGGAAAATATCTAAATATATAATCAAATAAGAATATTCGTAAAAATTGTAATAAAATTGTTAGAAAATCAAATTGTATTTAAAGTATATATACTTTTCCATAAATCAGTGAAGAAACAGGCGAGGTATTGGAAACACTTAGTTTTAAACTGTATAAGAAACTTTCAACGTTTATATAAAGAAGTATATATCAAATTAAAAGTGGTTGTATATTTCAAATCAAAAGCAGTTTTGTTAAGATTTAAAGAATGACTGTAATTATCGTCAAATAAGAGGAAAACTAAATTACAATTTGTTTACAAAGGACTCGAAATATGAAATTAAAAAGGTGTACTGCATCAAAACAGATTCAAATGTATATCAAAGAATACATGATTCAAGAGGAAGTGCCTAAATAAAGAATGTAAATACACCAAGGATTTTAAACAGGCATATGTAGTCAGGATCAAACAAGGGCGTACGTGAACAAGAGAGTAGGATTGAAAGATAATCTGATCACTTTCCAAGAAAAGTATCGCAGGCAAGAACCTTAGAGAATACAAAGCAGGAATAAGATACGTGATATTCGCAGAGTTCAAGACATCTAACCGAGTAACCTCAAAAATTAATTCCTAATGTTCCCAGAACCCGCAATTCGCATTATTTATGACTCGCATATTGTGTATGATAACCCATTGGTGCTTCCATATACATAATTCTCTAGTGCTAAGCCGGCCAAACTTAATACCAGAAATTATGCAATGCAAGACTAATGGCATTACCAAATAGACCGTCATGTGCATAAAAACTCTAATTCTCGTTATTCAAACAAGACCTACTACATGACAGACTCTCAGAGTATGTAATTGAAGCATAATCAGTCCATTCCCAAGGCTCTACAGGAAAGACCGCTCTGATACCATAATGTAACACCTTCACTATCAGAAGTCACACTTCCGGCTGCGCTTCTCTGATAGAAAGAAGTATTACGACTACTTTACATACTAAATATTAAAATAGGAGCCTGTGACTCGATACTGTATCACTGATTCCTTTAAAAACCGGAAATAAATACTTTATCTTAAGAAAAATACAAGCAGGCATAGATTCATATACAAGACTCCTTATATATATATATATAAAACATACAACTCTTATCCCTCTTACAAAATTGTAATAACAAAGACGAGAGAAGAAAATAATCTAATTAATTCAACAACATATAAACCGAACGCAGTATAACTTCTCTTAAAGCTTCTTCTTCTGGTTCCTGAAAAAGTAAAGCTGTAGGGGGTGAGAACCTAACCACACAGTCTCACCATGGAGTTTCAAAGTTGTCATAAGGAGATATTTAATAGGAAAACTGTTTTCAAGCTCAGTGATTATCATTGCCTTATGAATCTTTTAAAAAAACCAATAGGTAATCGTTTAAAACCTTTTCAAAGAAACAATGTTTAATCTTTTAGAAATTTGAAACCTTTCCTTTCTTATAAGAAAATCTCAATCAGAAACCAACCACGCAATCAAACAACACAATCATTAATTCAGCACCAAAGTTCAATCTCAAATGTAGCACGCCAGGACAAACACAGGCAGGGCAGACAAGGAAAGCACAAGTAGGCAGCAGTTACAGCAAATAGTTCAAGTAGCAGTTACGAACAGTTTAGCAATTAGGCAAACCAAAACAAGTTCAAACTCAAGCAAAGCATACAAATGGATATGATGCATGCCTGTCCTATGGCTGATGAGGCTCATCTGTCGGTTATTCAGCCAACCCGACAAGTCTGAATTGTACTTAGACTGTCCCCCGACGTGCATCCCCAAGAGTCTATGCATAGCATTTTCTCAAATAATCAATATTACTCAATGGGGGAAACATTCCCGGGAATTTATATAGTGCCCGGTCACACACTTACATTGTAGGGTCAACAGAGTATCGAGTTTTCAACCTGGTACACGTGGTGGCAAGCCACGGCACTTAATCCAAGGAACCTCGTATCTCAGATATTTCAAATTCATAAGCCATGTGAATAATTCAAAGTTCACATCTCAACATTATCAACATCATAATCATTCATCAATCCAAATCTCATTTCCAAGTTCATTTCAAAGCCATATTTCAAATAAAATCCTCATCATCCTCTTTTTCATTCTGTTCGTTAACAATCTCAATTCCAAAACAAAATTCTTTCTTTGATAGACAAATCAATCTTAAAACGTATAATACTTAAAAACAAATCTTTTTAATTAATTACTTTAAATAAAACTTTCAATTTTATAAAATTTCGGCAGCATCTCCTCTAAAACTCGGACACTGCCACCCTTTTCGGGTCCCATCCAAACATCTCTCAAACCTTTTCTCAACCATTTCCAAATCTCAAACATTTTCCAGAATTGAACCAGTTCCAATGTCAAATTATTTTCAAATCAACCAATTCTAACAATAAAACTCTTTTTAAAGTCGAATCAGCTCAAATATTAAATCATTCATAAAATCAAACCAACTCACAATCAAACCGCTCCCAGAATCAATTTATTTTCATATCTCAAATTATTTCCAAGATCGTTTCATTTATATTACTAAGTAAACTCTAAAACTAATAAAATTCACCTTTCTTAATAATCAAGTAAATGATATTCCAAACCGGTTTTTAACCACAACCACACACCACTTACGCAATCAAGCACCTAATAATTCAGTCCAACAAACCATCACATCCATAAGACAAATATAATCACAGAAGTAAATCTCTTTGCATCAATATCTATTTATCACAACTCTGTAATATAAAATATATTTTAAGAAAAACCCCTACCTCAACTCGTCGAAACCATAACTCAAAACGCGTCAACGAAACCGTTTCTCTTAACCCGAAACCAATAGCAACCGCAAACTCGGCCCCTGATCACTTTCGCAGCACCCACAGCAACTTAAAAGCGACGTGCAACGCTCAAAACACGACCCTACGTTACCAGAACCTCAGAGTTTATGACCAAACATAATAGATTATTAACATGGGTTCCCGAGACATAAATACTTACCGAACTAAGAAAATGAAATAGCGGCGGTCGCTGAACCGGTTTGGCGGCAGCCACCTCGAACGGCAGCGGCGACCAGAACTCCGGCAACGGCGACTGAAACAAACATGCAGCAATGATTATGCTCCCAGAAATTTAAAGGAAACAAAAGCCAACTTAAAACCTTACCGGCGACAGATCTCAGTGGCAGCAGAGGTGTTCTCCGACGGCAGAAGCGGCGGTAACAAGCTCCTCTCCCGCGGGCTCCTTCTCTCTCCTGCGTTTGGCTCGGCAGTGACGGAGGTCTCTTCTCCTTCTTCTGCCCGCGACCAGCCTCGACGGTGACGGACCCAGAGGCGGCGATGATCACACGCGCAGCAACAGCAGCCCGTGATGATGACAATGGCGGCGGCTCTGCACGGTGACGACGGAAGCTTCGAAGACAGTGACCCGCAGCCACCTCTCCTTCGCGTCTCTGTTCTCTCTCTTCGCATCGGGTCCTGTTTGTGGTGGCTCGATAGTAACTCGCGGCGCTGGTGCGACACGGAGGTCCGGCAGCGATGATGATGATGAGGTGCGACGAAGCTGGAAGCACAAGGCGCGACGGCGAAGGCTTCTCCTTCCTTGCGTGTCTTCCCACTGTTCACCAAGCTCCATTAACGGCGACGATGAAAATGCTTCCAACGGCGGCGTGCGGTTCTGACAGTGACAGAAGCATGAACGGCGGCGAAGCAGCGATGCGGCACGGCGGTGATGGCTGCATGTGGTGGCGCGGTTTTCCTCCAGGGCTCGGTGAGGACGTGATGGCGGCGGCGAGGCCCAGCAACGCCGGTGCGCCTCCCTCCCCTCTTCTCCTCTCGGCTCTCCCCTTCCCTTCCTTTTTCCTTTTTTTTTCTTTTGGGGTAT
>NC_029792.2:11758433-11771834 GCF_000816755.2 Arachis ipaensis
TTATTTTTAAGTTTTGATAAAGTTGTTAATAATTTTTAATAATTCTATGAAATAAATTATTTATTAATATTAATTGTTATATATATTAACAGTGGTAAGATATTTTTAATTTAATGTTAAAATAATATACATTGATATCAAAAAATTAATAGTAAAATACAAAAATAATTATTAACAAAAATTTTGATAAAAAAATCACAATTTAATAATTAAAAAAATTATTGAAGGGTATCTTAGGAAAAAATAATTTAATCATTAAAATTTTTTTTAAAAATATTTTGATAAAAATATAATTTAATCAGTAGACAAATAATTTGTTAAAGGGTATTTTAGTAAATAAAATTTAATCACAAGAAATAAAATTTTTACTAAGCTGTATTTTTGTAAAAAATAATTTATTTTTTCTTAAAAAATACATAAAGTTAGTGTTAGTTAAAATAAAAATTTTAAAATAGATTAAAGAGAAAATTTTTTAAAAGTTATAAGAAAGAGAAGTGTATATTTTACAAATAGAAGGGAAGGAAGTGTCATTTTAGTATTTCTCAAATGAGAAGAATGAAATTTTCTCTTATTATTATTAGTCTTTATGACAATAGTAAATATGAATATCAAATTGTAAAAAAAAAAAACATTAATATATAATTTGATTAATACCTAAAAGTTAGGGATATGTTATTATAATTAATATAATTAATATGTAAGAGTCATTAAGAAGTTATAATACGTTGTTATTGGAAGATTAGGTGTTTTTCTTTGATATGCGTCTTTTTTTAAATTGATATTATTCAAATTGGACGGTCCGATTTGTTTGAAGAAAAAAATAAACTACAAATCGAAGAGTCCAATTTATACTTTTAAATTTTTTTATTTTTAAAAACACAAATCGGACCATCCAATTTGTGATCGTTTGTTTAAAAAATAAAACAATACAAAAAAATCGGAGGCACTGGTTTGTGTAACCTACAGCAGCGTAAAATACTTCTCTTCTCACACTATTTTTGTGATACATATCTCTCTATTATACACAAAAAATAATAAGCGCCGTTAAGAGTGTGATAAGTAGAATGATAAAAGAGTGAAATAAAAATCAAAATGTAACTAACTTATTTAATTAAAATCAATTTAAGAAAATTTTGGTTAGTATAGCTGAAATATTTTGGTTCGAAACTTTTCTCAATAATTTAGTAATTTCATTTACTTTACCCCACTATATCATCCATGTTCCACAAAGTTGTGCTGAAACTAAGATACTAAATTGATGTAATTAAAATAAGAGAAGCCAGAGAAAAGAAGAGAACAGAATCAGAGAAAGTAGCTTCTGTGATGATAAAATGCATTAACTCTGATAATTCATTCACGAAAAATGTGAGAGAGTGAATGAAAGACATTTCAGCAAGCAAAAAGGTACGGTTTATCCCAAATAAGTACATCCACATCCACATCCACATCATCAAAACATGGATTACCATCTCTTTCTCCCTACCTCACACCAACAAAGTTGGTTTACATTTCAAACCAACTTAAAATCACTATTCAATATAACTAACAAAGTCAAACATAAATATTTAATTTACTAACCATGTATAATTTTAGAGTAACCACATTTTGGAATCTTACATATTAGAGGCCTCCTTAAATGGTTAACTTCTTAAATGCTTGTTCTGATGACAACGGACTAAAATGGAATTTTCTTATTAAAGAGGCCTAACTATGTAGAATGTGACACTCTTTATTGCAGTGTGAATAGTTGACAATTTGACATTCCCTCCTAATTAAACGGTTTTGCTTTGTAAACTTCTACTTATTATAGCATAAATAATTGATGTTTGAAATTGAGACTAAAAGTGCAAATACTCCTTCTGTCTCTGTATTTATATCCTATCTCAATAACCAAATGCGACTAAAGAATTTGGAACCAAAAACATAATTTTGATACACTGAAAATGTTTTACACACTCATTCAATTATATCCTATTATGTTGAAGACTATTCACGCAGTAAATATACAAAGTAGTTATTTTTGCTGATGTAAAGTTAAGTAAGTAAATGCATATGTAAAACTACTTTATGGAGCTCAACTACTCTATCTAACTGTTCTATGAGATTGCAGCTATAAAAGAAAGGCTGTGTTGTGAGATCAATTTAACTATAACTGTCTCATTCAAGCAAAAAGATTTATCAGTTCACACCATGGGTGGCACAGAGATGAAGATAGCCAGGTTCTCAAGCTGTAGAGGGGTGCCATTTGAGATCAATGCTAATAGAAGCAACCCTTTTGCAATAGAGCCACCACCAACACCAATTCCAAAGCCAGAACCAACAACACATGGATCATGGCGTTGGCTTCCATGGACAAGAACCAGTTCTTTCAAGCTTCTTCCTAGGATGAATGCCGTTAGTCCAGGTCGAAGCCGTTCCAGCAGTCACTTCTGTGACATTGACATTGATGCTGACAAAGATGACCATGATGATGATGATGACGATGTTGAGGTAGAGTTCATAGCAGAAGGTTCTCAAGATGCAGAGAAACAACAACAGAAGAAAGCTAATAGTTCAAGGCTTTCAATTATTCTTCTAGATCAAGGTTTCACAGTGTATAAATGGATATTCCTTGTTTGTTTGGCCTTGAACATGGTTGCATTATCTCTTGCAGCTTCAGGGCATTTTCCATATGCAAAGGAAAAGGCTTCACTTTTCTCCATTGCTAACATTCTAGCTCTTACACTCTGCAGAAGTGAAGCAACACTGAGAATTCTTTTCTATTTGGTTGTGAAGACTATTGGGAAGCCTTGTGTTCCTCTTAGGATCAAAACTTCCACAACTTCATTCCTTCAAAGCCTTGGAGGAATCCACAGTAGTTGTGGTGTTTCTTCCATATCATGGCTTCTCTTTTCTTTAGTCCTTACTATGAAAAACAAAAACAAAACTTCCACTGAGATCATTGTTGTTGCATTCGCCATCCTCTTACTCCTTTTTCTCTCTTCCCTTGCCGCCTTCCCTCTTGTCCGCCACCTCCACCACAATGTCTTCGAGCGCACGCACCGGTTCGCTGGCTGGACAGCTCTCATCCTTCTCTGGCTGTTCATTCTTCTGTCTATAAGCTATGATCCTAATTCACAATCCTATCACTTCACCATCTCTAAGATGATCAAGAACCAAGAATCATGGTTCACTCTAGCCATCACAATCCTTATAGTCCTTCCTTGGTTAACCGTTAGAAGGGTAGCGGTTCGTGTTTCTACGGCATCAAGCCATGCCACAATCATAAAATTTGAAGGTGGTGTTGAAGCAGGGTTGTTTGGTAGAATTAGTCCATCACCTTTATCTGAATGGCATGCATTTGGGATCATATCTGATGGAAAGAAAGAACACATGATGCTAGCTGGTGCGGTTGGTGACTTCACACGATCATTAGTTTCAACAAAACCAAACCATCTTTGGGTAAGGAAATTGCACTTTGCAGGGCTAACTTACCTGGTGAAACTGTATAAAAGGGTGTTGTTGGTGGCAACAGGATCAGGAATCTGTGTGTTCTTGTCATTCCTATTGCAGAAAAGGCAACATCATGTTGATGTGTATCTGATTTGGGTGGCTAAGGATATTGAAACAAACTTTGGAAAGGAGACAGTTGAGTTGGTAAGAAATTATCCAGAGGAGAAAGTGATTGTTCATGACACTGGAGTTTGTGGTAGGCCTAATGTGGGTGAGATGAGTGTGGAAGGTGCTACTATGTGGAATTGTGAAGTAGTTATTGTTACCAGCAACCCTCAAGGTAGCAAAGATGTTGTTAGAGCATGCAAGAAGGCTAAGATTCCTGCTTTTGGTCCAATTTGGGACTCTTGAAACACATGAACTTTTCAAGGGGAATGATGTTCATTTCTTTTACTCTTCCTTGTCTTTTTTGGATCAAGCAGATAGCACTGGAGTTATAATAGTTTTTGTTCATTGAGCCTAAAACTTGTAAAATACAGCAAGCCTATGTTTCTCAATTCCCACTTCATTAACATAAATTGGAAAACTAGTTTGTTCAGAATATTAGTTGCATGTCAAAGTGATCGGGCACAAATTTTTTCTTTCTTGTGTTCTTGAAAATACTCACGAGACTAGTTTGAAACAAAAAATCAACAATAGAAGGCTAGTACCAAGTACTATAATAAGACTAGTTGCATTTATTTATACTATGAATATTATAAAAGTAGGTAACAGAGGTACAAACTTGACTGTTTACAAGAAAGAGACATTTTGACACTTGTATCTTCACAACCTCAATCACAAAATGAGATTCTTATTTTCCACAAACTCTACAGAACAAAACAGAACCCCAAAAACACTCGAGTCCACATCTGAACACATGGAACAGAGACATCAACAAAACATGTACTACAAAGCAAGAAAGCAGGATCAGTTTTCAGTGATCACACAAATCAAGGGTTCTTCCTCCTCCCTTCAACATTCTTGTGCATCGTCTCACTTTCTTCCTCACCACCAACCATGAGCTTAGTTGTGTGTGCAATCTCGGAAATGGTTTCACCAACGGCACCAAGCACACCACCACCTTGTTGTCCCTCTTTACCTTGATGCTGTTCTTGAGCTGTCTCAGCAGGTTTGATCATTGATTCACCAATCTCGCCCACAGTTTCACCAACAGCTCCCAAAACCTCACCACCTCCCTCAGTGATGTTACCAGTGATGGTGTCCAATGGCTGCTTCACCCTTTGTGCCACATCACCAACTCTTGTCATTGCTTTACCACCCTCGTGCTGAATCTGTTGCTGCCCTCGTTGAATTCTGTTGCTCTCTTCAGTTTGTCCACTTCCAGTGATGTTTTGAAATGGTTTCTTTATCTGCTGACCAACATTTCCCACAGTTTCTCCGATGGATGATAACACACTGCTTCCTGTTCCCTCTTGGCTCACAGTTTCGCCGACCCCTTGTGTTGTCCTCTCTTCCTAAATGCCACTTTGTGTCAATTCTCATTTCAATGTAAAGTTATAATGCTAAGCTTCATAATGGCAAGGACTTTACTCAAATTTCGAGTTAAATCCCAAACTGATACTTCTCGATTGATCAGAAGTACAAAATAGTCAATTTCAATTACAAGTAACATTTTCGGACCTAAGTCCTGAAATTTCAATACACTACTCTGAAATATAAAAAGGCTTATTTTTGAAGATGGTAATTTGGTTTAAGAAGATAGCAAACCTGAAATTGAGAGGCTTTTTTGAGGTCCAAGTCCTTCTGAGCTTCGTCCTTCTTCCTTGCAGTGTACTCCTTAGCAGTCTCACCAGCAGAAGAAGCCAATCCTTTCACAGCACCCACCGACTTCACTGCCAGCTCAGCCGCCTTCTGACCAGCATACCCGGCAGCCCCCTCCACCACATGCACTGCAGCCTTAGTCCCCTCCACGGTCACCTCCGTGCCGAAATTCGCCGCCTTCCACGCTGCCACGGCCGCCTTGTCCTTCAAGTCCACGGCAGTCTTGCCAGCGTACTCTGCGGCAGTCTTGCCGCTCTCCACCGTGACATCCTTGGCCTTCTCAGCAGCTTGCAGGGTGTAGTCTTTGGCTTTCTCCGCAACCGGCGCAGTGTATTCTGCTGCAGCTTTTGCTCCACCTGAGAGTGTTTCTTTGGTTGCATCAACATAGCCTTGTTGCGGTGCAGTCTGTTCTTTGCTTCCAAGTGTCTCACTTTCATTCTTCGTTTGAGCTTCTTCTGGTTCTTGATTCCTCTCTGCTTTTGCACCTTCGGTTTCAGCAGCACCACCGCCAACTCTTCCTCCCTGAAAAATCTCTTGCTCTTGGTTCCTCTTTGCTTTGGCAGCTTCTGTTTCAGCACCACCACCTATAGCCTCCTGCAACCTCTGTCCTTCATTAACACCCTCCTCTCTTCCTCTGTCTCCCCCTCTTGCTTTCTCAGCAGTAACTTGTCCCACACTCTTCCTGTTTTCACCACTCCTCTCCGGCACACTGCCTCTGACCTCTCTTGTTCTTCCTTCAAGTTCTTCTCCGCTCTCGAACTTCCCCACATTATGATGTTGAGCTTGATCACCACTACCTCCCATTGCTTCACTCGCCGCTACATTCTCGCTTCTTCTACCTCCATGTTCACCGCCACCTTTCACTTTGTCAGCAAGGGACTCAAACTGTGTACCTTGAGGAGTGTCCTTGCTGCTATCATCAGATTCCTTAACTTCCTCAGCAAGATGCTCAAAATGCGTTGTCATCTTCGTCACCCTGTCCTTCTCAACGTGCACCTCTCTCTCAACACTCGTGTTCTCTCTCCTTTGCAACTGCTCAGACGCCATGCTCTCTGTTCTCGTCAAAACAACAAAAGCACTTTATTGTGTTTTAGTGTTTGCAAACTTGGAATGTGATGCTTGGTGAGAGTGAGATTAAAAAGGAGGGAGTGGCGGTTGAAGGAGGTTGAAAAGTGGATATGTTTGCATGGGGGATGGACAAGTGGAACCGCATGTAATTGGTTGTGGCAACGTGTGAGGGTCCTAGCACTATTTAACCTCATGACTCAGCAACAATTCAAACAGGATTCAAAGATTAGGATCATGTATGTCTTTGGGCTTCTCCTCTTCTCTGCTTTCTGACACATGGCACCTTCCAAGCTTCTATTTCTATGACTCTCGTTCTGTGTCTGACACGTGGCTCTCAGGATTTATATTTGCTGATAAATTGATTAGCTCAGAACAAGTGTTGGACCTCTTGGAGTAGTCGGCATATCACTCTGCTTGCTTCGAGTGCAGGAAACTTCTAATTCTTATTATGGGTCTAATTAGTGCTGAGGTATAGATTTAAATATACTAATGGATGGATATCAGTAGCTAAAAAGATAGGGGTTGAATTTTGGCTTTTTTTTAATTTATTTTTAAATTTAAATTTTATTGAGTTATTTTGGATAGAAGATTGGAGATATTTCGTATTTGTTTTTAAATGTGTTAAGAGCCAAAATAAAAATACAAGTAATGTATAATGCAAAGAAGTGTAAAAGAATAGAATAAATAGGATATTATTTAGTTTTCTCTCCTATTATGCAGAACTAGAAGTAGAGAAGAGAAAGAGAAATGACACATAGATAGAGAAGAGAAAGAGAAATGACACATAAATGTATCCTGGTTTAGCTACTCAATGCAATGTAATCTATATTCAGTTTTCATCACAACTGTGACGGAATTTTACTATCTTTTAACAGATTACAATCACCAATTCTCTTTAGGATTTTATCCAATCCTATCTGAAACAAGTTCAGTTTCTAACTCAAATCGAACTTGACTAGAAATTCACCTTAACTTTTTAGCAGCAAAATGCTAACCCAATTTGTAAGGAAATCTCCTTAGGATCATGACACAAAACAGAAAAACTTATAAAAAAATTTCTGAGATAACTATGATTTTTCTCTAAGTTTAACTCTTTTCCTTTTACCACTCAATGACTTTTTCTTACAAATTTCACCAATTTGCCTTTTACCATTGAAATTTAGACAGAGTAAAATGAGAAAAAGAAATACACAATGAAAACCATGAAGGAGAAGAATAAACATCTCAGTGAGTTATGGAAATCCAAACTTTGTGTTCTCACTCCTTACTCCAATCTTTGACCATTCACCCCTATTATAGAGGAGTGAAGCTTCCAGGGTTTGAAACATTGCTTCAGTACATGTTGGTTTTCTTCTCCCAAAATCAAATGCACCAGCGGCGTGATAGAAGAGAGAGAGGGCAGAAGCAGTGACATGCTACCATACCTTCAATCTTCTCTTTCAACCTTTTTCATCTTACTTCTTGAATCTGAGCCGTGCATCCTTACTTTGCCCCCAAGTTTGATTTTTGAACGTTGATAAGCAGAAGAGCACCTTCATGTTTACTTTCTTTATTTTTTCATTCGGTGTTTGTGATACAGTTAATTTCTTCAATATTTCTTGATGAAGCATAAATGAAAAAATCTCCTTTTTGTGATTTTCTTTTCTAACGAGATCTTTTCTTTTTGCTTTAACCCCTTTTACCTTCTCTTCTTTGCTTGAAAATGAAAACCCACTTTTTGTTCTTTAATTTGCCCTAACTTTAGAACTTTTCTTTTCTTTCTTTTTGTTTCCGAGAGTGATGTGATGTGAAAGAAAATAGAAAAGAGAATTTGTTTTAGTGGTGTGGTGTGTTCGAATGAAATAAAATTTGAATAGTTAGAAACTAAGTGGAGCGAATGAATTTGGGTTTGATCTACCGATTGGGCTTCTGATGATCTTGGACCAAATTTTGTTTTCATTCTTGAGGCTAAATATATGCTTTTGTTTCTGTTGAGTGAAGTGATGAGTATGAAAAATATCTTCTTCGGTTATAGAGTGTGTGTTTGTGGGCCAGATTCTATATGGCTTGAGTTACTGCTTCTTGGACCAATCTTAATTTATTTTTTTTTCTGCACACTAAACAAATCAAATCAGATAAATAATTTGATAATAACCCAATAATGTTTAGTCATCATTTTAATCATAGTTTAGTTCTTTAAACTCAACAATCTCTCCCTTGATGACAAATATTTTGAATTGAAAAGAAATGAGAGGAGTTTTAAAAACTTCCCTTTGATGTTTTCTTTTGATTTAATGCTTCCCTTTCTTTTGATCACCAAGCTCTCCTTAAATGTTTGCTTTGATCAACCTGTTATTAAAATAAAAACCATTTCAAACGTCCAATAATTTTGTAAATAAAAAGTCTTGGCGAACCTGTTAATAATTTATAAGGCTTTTAAAAGAAATTAACCAGCCTTGAGACATGTATAAATCAAAGTTATTCTAAAAATTAATCAAGAACCATTCATTTAAAATCTCAGATCTTATGCTAAAGCTATAAACAATATTCACGAGCTGCATATTTTCAATCAAAACAGATCAATTCATAAACAGCTTCAAAATATTCACTAGAAAAATCAAAATAGAAACAGCAGCTTCAATTCACTGTTTCAATTCATTTTTCTTTCTCTCCTTTTTGTTATCAAAGAGGGATGAATCTGCACAAAAAATTTAATATGCAAAACACAGGTGTCAAAGTTTAAGTCCTAAAAACTATTACATTCATTCATACTAAATTCTAATCAAATTCAAAGAACCAGAAAAGCAATAAAAAATTATTTCAACATGATAAAATCCAGAAATCAGAATTGAAAAAAACAAAGCTTTAAACTTCAGCAGCAATATTATGGAGTAGAAACTAGGCATCAGATCCCTCTTTCTCGATTCCAGTCAGATCCTCATCTTGATCGGTCATTGCTTGGTCATCATCTAAGGAGTCTATATATTTATGCAATACCTCAACTCGACTTTAAGACTTCCAAAAGAAATTTTCATTTTGAAGAGCCAATTGCCTAGCTTGTTTGCTCGAGTTAATCATCTATTTTGTGAGGTTGACAAATTCTTGTAAAACATCCTTGACAATGCCATTCACAAGGTACTTATGGGATGAGGATGTCCCGGCAATGAATGGAGGAGGAAGACTTTCTTCCTCATCTTCTTCAAGAACCGTGTCCTTGGTAGCCTTTGTGCTTTTTTTGTTTGTCTGTTTTATTGCACCACCACCCTTGAGATATGAATATTTGTCTTCCATGGTCTCATCGCTCATATCAACACCAAAGTACTCAAAGATGCAAGTAAAAAAGTATTCCATATGGAAAAGAGACATTTTCATAACTTTTTATATAGTCAAACATATGGCGCATCATTAAGTAAGCATAAAAAAAATTTATTTTGTTTATTATGGCAAAGAGAACCAAAGAATCACGGTGACCTATTGATAGAAATCGCTTTGTGGTAGAAGAATATGAGTGATAAGGTGCTGAAGCTGTGCACAGGAAGAACCTAGGGCTCTGTGAGTTGGTGTGACACCATCCATGAGGGAAATGTTCTCACATATGTTGGCCAAAACATCTTGGTGAGAAAATTCAGGATTATTGTCCCACTTACTAGAGATGTAGGCATTCTCACCTACTTCAGGGTAATCAAGAGATTCACCAATAGTATTTTTTGTTTAAGTAAATTTGACAATCCTTGACATATGAGTGAATAACAACCTCAAAATAATGCATATTTGCATAGAACTCCCTAATCAAATCTGGGTATATGGGCCTTCGGATTTCAAACAATTTTTTTCACCCCAAAAATTTAAAACTTTCATGAAATTTATCCCTTTTTCAGCCAAATTATTCAGGTCAGTAACTAAGGTAGAGCACAGGGATATTTTTGACACAATATCTCTGTGAAACTCAAAATCTATGCAAGAAGCAAATCGTTAAGGATCAAAATGAGAATGAGGTCGTTTACCAAAATAGGATTTGAAAGCAACTGGATTTGAGTAAATGAATTCTTTGACGAAGTGAAGAAAATGTCTTTTGTTACCTTTAGATGGACGAGAAGAGGGGGCTGAGCATCCTGGAGGACGAGACATTGAACGAGGAGGAGGAGAAGATGGAAGTTTCTTATCTGTCATGGGCCTTTTGCCTTTCGCCACTTTAGCCTTTGAGGAGCCAGCCTCTTGAGGAGTTGATGATGGCCTTGAATTTGTGGTTTTGGTTCCTACCATTAACTCGGGTGGTTGAGAGGAGTGAGAAGAGGATGAGTGTGAATGGATATGAATATGAGTGTGGGCTTGTGGTCTGGAAGGTGAGTTTCGTCGAGGTCTTATGGTACCCATCCCCTTTGTGTGACAACCTTCTTTCTCATGGTGAAAGAAATAAAGAGTGTGGAGAAGAAAGAGAATGTGAAAATGGTGGAGTAATGAGAGGAGATGAGAGGTTATCAAATCAATAACTGATTTAAATGTTCAGAAATTTTTTGAAAATATAAAAAAAAATAAATTTGGAACGTGATTTAAAGAATTTTGAATTTTAAAACAATGCATGTAGTTTTTGAAATGACAAGTCAAATAAGGATTTAAAAAAGAAACTGAAACTAATTTGACTTGAGAGAGAAATCAATAAATTAATGAATTAAAAATTAATACTCTTTTAATGTTAGTAATCCAAAACAAGTAATGAGGCCCACTTCATATAATAGAGTATCTTTCTCTTGAGCCTAGTGGTGGTTTTAAGGAAACACAATGGACCACCATAGATTTAGTTCAGTTTCCGATTAATTATGATCATCAACACACTTTTAGATTTTCAAGGAACCTAGAGGGATTCATCATCTACCCAATTTGTCTCTTAACGACCTGAAAGACAAAAACAACCAGAACTTAAATTAAGCATATTTAGTTCAAAAACTCAGCATCAAACCATTCCAAGAGCAGTTTTCAATTTACAAAATCTATCTTCATATAGAGATTTTGTAAAAATATCAGCCAGTTGATCCTCAAATTTCACAAATTGTATATCAATAGTACCCTTTTGCACATTGGTGCGTGAATTGAGATTTTGCACAACTTAACCAGCAAGTGCACCGGGTCATCCAAGTAATACCTTAGGTGAGTGAGGGTCGATCCCACGAGAATTGTCGGACTGAGCAAGCAATGGTTATCCAATTGGAGTTAGTTAAGCGAATCAGAGAATGGGATTTTATGGGTGAAATGCATAAAACAGTAAATATGCAAGTAAATAAACAAATAAGGATTTGGTGTAAAAATAGTATGAGAAAATAGTTAAGGCTTCGGAGATGTTTACTTTTTCGAATTAAAAGTTCTTACCAACTATTTTAACAATGCATGATTCATTCCATGGCAAACTGTAAATAACTAAACCCTAATCCCTTAATGATTTAGTTTCCTCTAATCTTCATTAACCGCCACTCCCATGGTCACTTAATTCCGATTAGAGGGTTAAGTTCAAAAGCTAGTTTATGGCCACAAAAATCCTAATTACCCAAAGCTAATAGGATTATATGTCACATATCCCAGTTAGTTCATGTAATTAGCAGTTTAGGAGAAATTTATTTTCAAGCTGTAGTTCAAGCGAGATAACTCTCCCAAAAATCACAAGAACACAAGTAGAATACAGGTCATACTCCCGTTTCACCCAAATTCATAAGATAAAAAACGAAAATAATCCTTAAAATTGAATCAAAACATTAATTAAAATAGAAGAATAATAATTCTAATCCATAGAAATAAACAGAGTTTCTAACTTTAACCGAGACGTTTAGTTGCTCATGACTTACAGAAAAAAAAGGATTTTGAAAACGTGTGGAAGGAAGAAGATCCGAATCTAAATGATCTTTTCCCTTTTATACTAACCTAATTTGATACGGAAATAAAATAAAATAATAAATTCTAAAGCTAAAAGATATTGTTTGTAAATAAAAATAACTAAAATATGATAAAAGATTACAATTAAAAGCTAAATCCCACTAAAGATGCTCCCTTGGGTGAGTTTGACCCGTCTGCTAACGTTTTTCTGCCGTTTTGCGCCGGCAAGGGGAGTTCTGGCATTTTTTCTGGCGTTTAGCGCGCAGATTTGGCAGTGATTCCAAAAGAAAAGTATAAAGTATTATATATTGTTAGAAAACTCTGGAAGTTGGCTTTCCAAAGCCATTAAAAACGTGTCAATTAGACCTCTGTATCTCAAGTTATGCTCGTTGGAATGCAAGGAGGTTAGGATTGACAGCATCTACTTTCTTCCTTTGTTTTTGCACAAAACTCTGTCAAATTCACCCGAATTTCATTTGAAATCATAAAAATACTACAACAACTCAAAGTAGCATTCAAAGAGGATTTTTGCACTAAAATATAATAAAATTTAATCATTTTTAACTAAAAACAACTAGAAAATAAAGGGAAAAAGGGTACAAGATGCTCACACATCACACATGTTCTCTTATGGAGTGAAACCTTACTTCAATGTGCTTAGTCCTTGAGTGTAAAACAGAATTTTTAGAAATATGAATTGCACTCAAGTTGTCACATAACAAAGGGATGCTTTTGACTTACAATTTATAATCTGCAAATTGTGTTTTAAGCCAAATTAATTGAGAACAACAAGAGGAAGCTACTATATATTCAGCCTCATTTGTAAGATCCGGTTAATTAACGGCTAATTAACCCATAAATGAGAATTTATTCTAGAAAGCCAAAAATGTTATTTTTATGGCTTAATATGATAGAGGAAATTGAGACGAGAATTTCGGTACCAATTTTATAGAAATCGGACCAAGATTGGACCAAACGGGCCAAACCGGGCCAACCGGACCCAAAGTGGGCCCTTGGCCCAACTAAACTAAACCAAAACCCTAGTTTTCAGCACTCTCTTTCCTCATTTGAGACACTAAACACGCTGAAATGGAGGCCATGGAGGGAAGAACACTCTCTCAAGTTCTATCTCTCACTTGATCTTCAAACCACCATAACTTTTGATCTAGAGCTCCGATTGCCGCTCCGTTTGCGGCCACGCGTTCACCGCGGAGAGCTCTACAAAACCCATACAAT
>NC_029792.2:11771842-11773860 GCF_000816755.2 Arachis ipaensis
TACGGATCTCTGATTTGTGCCAAATCTGTTTAGAAATGAAATTGGATCCGGGATGTCCATGCCATTCGAAGAACGGGTGAAAAATGATTTAAAATGAGAGAGTTATGACCGTCGGAAGATTGGGGTTTGAATCTGTGAATTCTGCAGCTTTTAACTTAGAAAATTATTAGCAGAATGACCCCTCGCGGGCGCGCCGAATGTGCTGCACCCAATGCCCAGCCATTTTCCAGAGAGTTGTGCCAGAGTTGTGCCAGTTTTGTGCCTGGGGCGCAAGAGCACCCACGCGTACGCGTGGCTGACGCTTGCGCGTCGTTTGGCTAATTTTCAATCCGCGCATTCGCGCGTATGACGCTTGCGCGTCGAGAAGTTTTTAAGGCCATCCACGCGTGCGCGTGGAGTGCGTGTACGCGTGGCCCTGTTTTCATCCCAAAGTTGATTTTTGAGTTTTAAAAGCCAAATTTCATACTTCTAAGCCTCCGATCTCACCACTTAAGTCTTAAATCATTATGATATGCCTAGCATGAGAAAAAGGGCTAGTGACTGTGGTAACTTGCGAGTGAAGCAAGGGGAAAAATGAATGATCATTGAGGATCAAAGATGATTATGTGAGATGCGGAGAATGGCGGTGGAAGTGCTTGTTATGCCATGGGCCGAAGGGCCATAATTGTTAATGAATTGGCGGGTTATGGATTTAACCGTGAGCCGGATGGCTAGATTATTGCCGTGTTACGGCGGAGCCATGTTTATGGCCAAGTATAAATGCATATATGATGTTGATTGAATTGTGAAGGTTTGCACTTCCACCATTGGAGATGAGGGTTTCCCTGGGTAGTAGCAATGGCTAGCCACCATGTGCTCCAGGTTGAGACTCGAAACTCTTTTGCACCTAGAGGTCCGTCTTTCAAGAGGGGGAGCTCTTTCAGGAGGCCCAACAACAACAACAATTTCCAAGGGAAGAAGTTTGGGAAGCAACCTCAGAATGAACAAGCTTGTACTAGGTGTGGGAGTCACCATCCGGGAGTACCATGCAAGGCCGGATGGGGTTTGTGCTACAATTGTGGAAAGGCGGGGCATAAAGCCGCAAGTTGTCCGGAGAAGCAAAAGCAAGGTGCTGGGAAAGCACAACAGACTGGTCGGGTGTTCACCACCTCAGCTGTGGGTGCAGAGGGATCCGAGACACTCATTCGAGGTAACTGTGAAATGGCTGGTCAAACTTTAAATGCTTTATTTGATTCGGGAGCATCGCATTCATTTATTGCATTTGAGAAAGCCCATGAGTTAGGATTGAAGATCGTAACCTTAGGTTATGACTTAAAAGTGTATAATGCTACCCATGAAGCTATGGTAACTAGACTAGGATGCCCGAAAGTTTTGTTTAGGTTCAAGCAGCGTGATTTTGTCCATAGTTTAATCTGCTTACCGATGATCGGTCTTGATCTTATCTTGGGATTGGACTGGTTATCTGAGAACCATGTCCTGCTTGATTGTTCTACAAAGTCGGTGTACTTTATGCCAGAAGATACAGAAGGACCGGTCGTGGTGAATAATTATTACTTGAATTCGATGATGGTGAACTGTTCTGGAATCGAATGTCAGGGTATCCTGTTGTTAACCGCTGGTGTTTCGGGTGATGATCCAAAGTTGGATCAGATTCCGGTAGTGTGTGATTTTCCTGAAGTGTTTCCCGATGATATTGAGGAATTTCCACCTAACCGAGAGGTCGAGTTTGCTATTGAATTGGTGCCTGGGGCGGGACCAATCTCAAGTGCTCCTTATAGAATGTCACCATTAAAGATGGCCGAGCTAAAGTCTCAGTTAGAGGAATTGTTGGGTAAGAACTTTATCCGACCAAGTGTTTCCCCGTGGGGTGCTCCAGTGTTACTGGTAAAGAAGAAAGATGGAAGTATGCGGCTCTGTGTGGATTACAAGCAGTTGAACAAGGTCACCATAAAGAATAAATACCCATTGCCGAGAATTGATGATCTCATGGACCAATTACAAGGAGCTGGGGTTTTCTC
>NC_029792.2:11774428-11775328 GCF_000816755.2 Arachis ipaensis
CACCAGTGAGGGTGATGGATATGGATCATGATTATGATCAAGTTTATGATGAGTATAACTCGAGTTGGGGATGCACGACAGAGGGACAGTCCAATGGTTAGCTACCAGGACTTGTCGGGTTGGCTCTATAACCGACAGATGATATCATCAGCCACTAGGGACAGGCATGCATCATAAGCATACTACATGAATTGTTTGAGATTGCCTATTTGACTGCATATTACTTGCTAATTGTCTAAATGCCCTATCTGTTCTTATTTGTATATCTCTTGTCTGATATAACTGTGTTTGCCATATTATACTCCTGCTGGTGTTTGGGAGGTCTGAAGGAATTGAAAAGGGAAGTATTAGTTAGACTGAAGAATCTTTAGTCAGTTGCCGCTTACGGTTTAGCTTGTTTATAAGCTTTGATATTATCTGAAGGAAGTTCTAGGATTGCCTTCAGCTTTCCTCTATTATTATGTATTATATATGTGGAAGCTGTTACCGTGCTGGGGACCTCTGGTTCTCACCCATGCGGATTTTGTGGTTTTCAGATGCAGGACGAGAGGCTCCTCGCTGAGGCATGCTAGAAGCTTATGATGTTGCGAAGGATAGTGTTATTGACTCTCTTAGTTCAGTATGATGATTCTTGAACACAGCTTCTTTGAGTCTTGGCCGTGGCCCTAAGCACTTTGTTTTCCAGTATTACCACCGGATACATAAATGCCACAGACACATAATTGGGTGAACCTTTTCAGATTGTGACTCAGCTTTGCTAAAGTCCCCAATTAGAGGTGTCCAGAGTTCTTAAGCACACTCTTCTTTTTGCTTTGGACCTTGAATTTAACCGCTCAGTCTCAAGTTTTCACTTGACACCTGCACGCCACAAGCACATGGTTAGGGACAGCTTGGTTTAGC
>NC_029792.2:11775333-11776977 GCF_000816755.2 Arachis ipaensis
TTGATTTTAAAAATTTTTTAAAAAGTCAACTCAATTTTCGAATTTGATGGGAGAAAAAGGGAAAGATAATTTTTTTTTTTTGAAATTTTTATGAAATCATGAAAATTATGCAATGCATGAAATTTTTAGATCAAAACAATGAATGCATGCAAGAAAGCTATGAATGTCAAGATGAACACCAAGAACACCATGAATGTCAAGATGAACATCATAGACACAATTTTGAAAAAATTTTAATGCAAAGAAAACATGCAAGACACCAAACTTAGAATTCTTTAATGCTTACACACTAAGAATTCAAGAATGCATATGATAAACATGAAAAGACACAAAACAAAAAATCATCAAGATCAAACAAGAAGACTTACCAAGAACAACTTGAAGATCATGAAGAACACCATGAATGCATGAAATTTTCGAAAAATGCAAGATGCACATGCAATTGACACCAAACTTATGATATGACTCAAGACTCAAACAAGAAACATGAAATATTTTTTATTTTTGTGATTTTCTAAAAATTTTTTTGGATTTTTTATTTTATATTTTTCGAAAAATTATTTAGAAAAAGGAAAAATACGGATTCCAAAATTTTTAATATGAATTCCAGGAATCTTGCCATGTTAGTCTTAAAGCTCCAATCAAAGGGTCTGGCATGGCTTAACAGCCAGCCAAGCTTTAGCATATAATTACATGGGCTGGAGTGATTAGTTGAATACCAATCCCAAAGTAGTTTGGGTATGGCTTTACAGCCAGATATGATTCAACATATTTCATGAAACACTAGAATTCATTCTTAAAAATTTTGAAGCCATAGAATAATTTATTTTTGAAAACATTTTTTTTCTTTTTTTGAAAACTTTTTTTTTTTTAAAACAAAGAAGAATTTTTGAAAGATTTTTGAAAAATTTTTGAAAAGAAAACAAAAAGAAAATTACCTAATCTGAGCAACAAGATAAACCGTTAGTTGTCCAAACTCGAACAATCCCCGGCAACGGCGCCAAAAACTTGGTGCACGAAATTGTGATGTCCAGGCTCGAACAAATNGTTGGGTAAGAACTTTATCCGACCAAGTGTTTCCCCGTGGGGTGCTCCAATGTTACTGGTAAAGAAGAAAGATGGAAGTATACGGCTCTGTGTGGATTACAGGCAGCTGAACAAGGTCACCATAAAGAATAAATACCCATTGCCGAGAATTGATGATCTCATGGACCAGTTACAAGGAGCTGGGGTTTTCTCTAAGATCGATTTGCGATCCGGTTATTACCAGATAAGGGTGAGGGGTGAGGATATCCCTAAGACCGCTTTCAGGACTCGTTATGGTCATTACGAGTACACTGTAATGTCCTTTGGGTTGACGAACGCTCCTGCAGTATTCATGGATTACATGAATAGAGTGTTCCGTCCGTTTTTGGATAAATTCGTGGTTGTCTTCATTGACGATATACTAATTTACTCCAAGACTAAAGAAGAGCATGCGGAACACTTGCGGACCGTGTTGCAGATTTTAAAGGAGAAGAAACTCTATGCGAAACTGTCTAAGTGTGAGTTCTGGAAGAGTGAGGTGAATTTTTTGGGTCACGTGGTGAGTAAGAAGGGAATAGCCGTAGATCCAACCAAGGTAGAAGCTGTGATGGATTGGAA
>NC_029792.2:11786977-11787603 GCF_000816755.2 Arachis ipaensis
ATGGCTCCGTATGAGGCTTTGTATGGGAGAAAATGTCAATCTCCACTATGTTGGTATGAAGCTGGAGAGAAAGGCTTGTTGTGGCCGGAAATGATAGCTGAGACCACTGAACAAGTCAAGAAAATCCGAGATAGGATGCTTACGGCGCAAAGTCGTCAAAAGAGTTACGCCGATCAAAGGCGGAAGCCCTTAGAATTTGAGGCAGGAGATCATGTTTTCTTGAAAGTTACTCCGACCACAGGAGTAGGTAGAGCGATTAAAGCAAAGAAGTTGAATCCTCGATACATTGGTCCATTTCAGATCTTGGAGAGGATTGGGCCGGTGGCGTATCGGGTGGCTCTACCACCCCATCTTTCAAACCTGCACGACGTATTTCACGTGTCGCAGCTTCGAAAGTACACTCCTGATGCTAGCCATGTGTTAGAACCCGAATCGGTATAGTTAAGAGAAGATTTGACGCTTCCAGTGGCTCCTGTCAGAATTGATGATACTAGTATCAAACGGTTGCGTGGAAAAGAGGTTTCATTAGTCAAAGTGGCTTGGAATCGAGGCGGTGTTGAGGAACACACTTGGGAACTTGAGTCGGAGATGCGAATGGATTATCCGCACTTATTCTCAGGTAATTG
>NC_029792.2:11806804-11808172 GCF_000816755.2 Arachis ipaensis
CCTCAATTTCAGCCAGAAAATACCTGAAATCACAGAAAAACACACAAACTTATAGTAAAGTCCATAAATGTGAATTTAACATAAAATCTATTAAAAACATCCCTAAAAGTAACTAGATTCTACTAAAAACATACTAAAAACAATGTCAAAAAGCGTATAAATTATCCGCTCATCAGGGGTGCATTTCAGAAAGCTTTTGGAACTCGATTAAGCTTGAGTACAGCGTACCATCCTCAAACAGATGGTCAATCCGAGAGGACGATCCAAACACTAGAGGATATGTTGAGAGCTTGTGTTTTGGACCAACCGGCGAGTTGGAATCGGTATATGCCGTTAGTAGAGTTTGCATACAATAATAGTTACCATGCGAGCATCGGAATGGCTCCGTATGAGGCTTTGTATGGGAGAAAATGTCAATCTCCACTATGTTGGTATGAAGCTGGAGAGAAAGGCTTGTTGGGGCCGGAAATGATAGCTGAGACCACTGAACAAGTCAAGAAAATCCGAGATAGGATGCTTACGGCGCAGAGTCGTCAAAAGAGTTATGCCGATCAAAGGCAGAAGCCCTTAGAATTTGAGGCAAAATTTGTGCCAAATCTGTTTAGAAATGAAATTGGATCCGGGATGTCCATGCCATTCGAAGAACGGGTGAAAAATGATTTAAAATGAGAGAGTTATGACCGTCGAAAGATTGGGGTTTGAATCTGTGAATTCTACAGCTTTTAACTTAGAAAATTATTAGCAGAATGACCCCTCGCGGGCGCGCCGAATGTGCTGCACCCAATGCCCAGCCATTTTCCAGAGAGTTGTGCCAGTTTTGTGCCTGGGGCGCAAGAGCACCCACGCGTACGCGTGGCTGACGCTTGCGCGTCGTTTGGCTAATTTTCAATCCGCGCATTCGCGCGTATGACGCTTGCGCGTCGAGAAGTTTTTAAGGCCATCCACGCGTGCGCGTGGAGTGTGTGTACGCGTGGCCCTGTTTTCATCCCAAAGTTGATTTTTGAGTTTTAAAAGCCAAATTTCATACTTCTAAGCCTCCGATCTCACTACTTATGTCTTAAATCATTATGATATGCCTAGCATGAGAAAAAGGGCTAGTGACTGTGGTAACTTGCGAGTGAAGCAAGGGAAAAAATGAATGATCATTGAGGATCAAAGATGATTATGTGAGATGCAGAGAATGGCGGTGGAAGTGCTTGTTATGCCATGGGCCGAAGGGCCATAATTGTTAATGAATTGGCGGGTTATGGATTTAACTGTGAGCCGGATGGCTAGATTATTGCCGTGTTACGGCGAAGCCATGTTTATGGCCAAGTATAAATGCATATATGCTGTTGAATGAATTGTGAATGTTTGCACTTCCACCAT
>NC_029792.2:11808222-11818516 GCF_000816755.2 Arachis ipaensis
TATTTGACTGCATATTACTTGCTAATTGTCTAAATGCTTTATCTGTTTTTATTTGTATATCTCTTGTCTGATATAACTGTGTTTGCCATATTATACTCCTGCTGGTGTTTGGGAGGTCTGAAGGAATTGGAAAGGGAAGTATTAGTTAGACTGAAGAATCTTTAGTCAGTTGCCGCTTACGGTTTAGCTTGTTTATAAGCTTTGATATTATCTGAAGGAAGTTCTAGGATTGCCTTCGGCTTTCCTCTATTATTATGTATTATATATGTGGAAGCTGTTACCGTGCTGGGGACCTCTGGTTCTCACCCATGCGGATTTTGTGGTTTTCAGATGCAGGACGCGAGGCTTCTAGTTGAGGCATGCTGGAGACTTCTGGATTAGCGAAGATCCTTTGTTCTCGGGACTCTGTTTTGGGTTATATATCTTGTTTAGATACTTTTATCTCCATTAAATAATACAAACTGTGATGACTCCTTCTAGAGGGGATTTTTGGAGAATAGGTTTTCTGTATTTGTGTCCCTTTGGGTTTCCTTTGGGGTTTCCTTATTTTATTATATGTATATATTATTATGCTCAGACCGGTTATCTTCGCAGCCGGATTTTGAGTCTTGATATTCCCGTTTTTGACACTCCTTATATATATGATCTCGCGTTAGCTTATCCCGGTTCGTTACGTTGTCAATCGGAGTGTTGCCCGTTCGAGTTACGGTTTTTGTTTACCCCCTTTTTCTACAAAGGCTCCTAGTTATAATCAATTATTCATACTACTATACGTACTAAATTTTTGTTTTAGAGGTCGTAATACCTTGCCATCTCTGAATTATGACTTAAGCATAAGACTTTGTATGGTAGGGTGTTACATCATTCATAGATAGAGCAATAGTAGCTTACTTCTTGCTTGATCACACATTCATGGATTGTCCAAAGAAGCAACAAATCCTTGAATTACTTCTTCTATCTACACGATCTCCGGCAAAATCTACATCACAATACCAAACTACACAAAATTCATCAGTTTTACGATACCAAAGACCAAAATCAACGGTGTCATTGATGTATCTAATGATCCTTTTCATAACAAAAAGATGTGATTCTTTTGGATGAGATTGAAATCTAAAACACACACCCACACTATGAACAATGTCCGGTTTAGAGGATGTTAGATACATAAGTGATCCTATCATACCTCTATACCTTATTTCATCAAACATCTTTCTCATTTTCATCCTTTTCAAGTTTAGAATTAGGATGCATAGGAGTACTCATTCATTTGGAGTTTTCTAAACCAAATTTCTTTACTAACTCCTTGACATATTTATCCTGGTGCACAAAAATTTTACTAGGAGTTTGTTTGATTTGGAATCCTAAGAAGAATCTGAATTCTCCCATCATACTCATATGAAACTCACTAGTTATTAGTTTTCCAAATTTATCACATAAGGCTTTATTAGCCGAACCAAACACAATATCATCCACATAAACTTGAACAAGTATGAAATGATCATTAGATTCTTTAACGAAAAGAGTGGTATTTGTAGTTTCCCTTTGAAAATCATTTTTCAACAAGAAAGAACTAAGTCTTTCATACCAAGCTCTTGGAGCTTGTCTCAAACCATAGAGTGCTTTAAAGAGTTTAAAAATATAGTTTGAAAAGTCTTTATTTTCAAAATCGGAGAGTTGAGTTATGTATATTTCTCTATTAATAAAATCATTCAAAAAGACACACTTAACATCTATTTGGAAAAGCTTGAACCCTTTGTGGGCAGCATATGCAAGCAATAATCTTATTGCTTCCATTCTTGCAACCGGATCAAATGACTCATCAAAGTCAATGCCCTCCTCTTGATCATACCCTTGAGCAACTAATCTAGCTTTGTTTTTTACTACACTACCATCCTCACCCAATACCATTCGGATGAGGCACCAAAGTCTAAACTTCATTCTTTTCAAATTGGACTAGTTCTTCTTCCATTGCCTTCATCCAAGAAGGATCATCAAGGGCTTCCTTCACATTTTAGGATTTCACTTGAGATATAAGAGTAAGATTATTGAATTCAGATCTTTTCTTACTTGAGGATCTAGTGGTAACTCCATGAGATGGATCTCCGATAATGAATTCATGTGGATAGTTCTTCAAGAACTTCTATTCTCTGTGCCTTAGTGAAGTGATTTTAGGTTGGGTATGATTCGATTCTTCATTGTTCAAAGTTCCAGATTTCTCAGCTTCAGTAGGAGACAAAACAGAATTGTCTCCTGCATTTTAGTCTGCAGAAACAGGGACAATTGTTTCTAAAGTAGGTTCCGATTTGTCTTGATCATGGTTCTGAAAACCAAACCGGGCCATCCAGTTCAACCGGAATAACCGGAAACCGATCACCTAGCCGGTCCGGATAAGGTTAGAAATTGCCTAGCGAAAAACCGGTCAAATCGACGGTTAACCGATGAACCGGAAGAACCGTTCGATTTGTTAGCGGTTTTTAGTTTGAAAGTAAAAATGCTAAACGGCGTTGTTTTGTCTCTTAAAAAAAAGAAAAGAAAAGAAAGGCTAAACGCCTAAGGCCTAACGAAACCCTAATCTCAGAAATCACCCAGAAGCCACCACTAGCTCTCCCCTCTTTGTAGTTCAGCACCCACAGCAACTAGGTCTCCCCTCTTCGCAGTCGCATAGCCACCACCCCCAATCGAGCAGCCCACTGCCATCGCCACCGCATCCCACAGCCACAGCAGCGACGGCGTTGACCACCGCGTCCTGTTTTGTCGCCGAGCTCGCCTCCTCGTTGGTCGTCGCCGAGCTCGCCTCCTCTTTTGTCGCCGCTGTTACTCGCCTCCTCTTTCGTTGCCGTTACTCGCCGCCGGTAAGTAATACTCTGTTATTCACTTATTCATGGTTGCTGCCTTCTGATTTTCTGTGCATGATTTTCTGATTTATTTGGTCATGGTTTTCTGATTTTGATTTTGATTTTCTGGATTCATGATTTTCTGATTTATTTGTTCATGGTTTTCTGATTTTGATTTCTAATTTATGCCGCTGAATGCTTTGGTTTTTTGTTTCTTTTTTCAACCTCATGCACATAGATACATACAGAAAAACATAAAAACAAAAAGTATCTGCAGGGCTCTATGCAAACAAAGGGACCCTGAGCTTTTGGTCTCAGCTTCTTTGTCTAATTTTAACCTTTACTTTATCTTTTTCAATTTGATAATCTGTATTCTTGCTTGGTCTACAGTCATGCCTTGCCTATCACATGATCAGAAGTTCAGAACAGTAGTACATCCTCGTCATCATCATCAACATCATCATCTTGTTACACCAACTTCAGCACTGTGCATAATTTGATTTTAAAAACACTTAGCCTTCTTACCAGTCTCTTAGCCATGTACAACCATTCAGAATCACGCACAATCATTAGGTACTATGTTTTAGTTAGTACTTATTAATACTTGTCACACTTTTTTATGAATTAACAACAATATAATAAACTCTTACTCATGATCAACTTCACTCTTTTGGCAGGACATGGAAGAAGACGATTTTTTTATTCAAGATTCTTTAATTGTTTTTGGCAAACATTTAATGTAGGTGAAAGATCGTCAGTAATAATCATTTAGGCACTAACTGTTTTCTTTTCTTCATTTTTTATTGTTTTTAAAATACAAAGAGAATGAGAGTTTTGATTTGATGTATAGTGAATTAGTGATTGCCACAGTATGTAAGAAGGAAAAAAAACAGAAAGAAGAAAAAGAATTTTTAATTCATGAGAGAATTCCAAAGCCTCTCTTGCCTGGTTCTGTTTCCTCTTCTCTTTTCTTTTCAGCAATGTTGATAAATTTACTGTTAAAGGTGGCATCAACTAGTATTCTGAGTTTCAACTCTGATGTGGAGACAACAATATTTAAGTATTTTTAAACAGATTAAAGAAGCTCAAGACAGGGTTTGCAGGTTTAGCAGAAAATATTGGAGGCTCTTCCAATCCAAGATGCTATTTAGTATTTACATGTTGCATGCCTGTGTCAATTGCTGTTTACTTTTGATTAAACTGGTTGAACTCCGGTTGAACTCCGGTCAAACCAATAAACCATTAAACCAGTGACCTCACCGGTTTATTGACCGGTCCGGTTCTCGCAACCTTGGTCTTGATCATGGATCCTTTCATAGCTCAATTCAGTTTCAATTCATGCATCATTTTTCTCAATAACACTTAAAATTGTGTTAGAATCACAAAAAGTAACATGAATGGACTCTTCTATGATTCTATGTTCCTTGAGGTAAACTCTATATATTTTACTAGTAGTTGAGTAACCAACAAAGACACCTTCATAAGATTTTAGATCAAATTTTTCAAAGTTATATTTAGTATTTAACACAAATTATTTGCATCTAAAAAATGAAAGTACTTAAAATTGAGTGGTACTCCTTTCCAAAGCTCATATGAAATTTTCTTTAAAGCTTTTCAAATAATGGTTCGGTTCAAAATGTAACAAGCTGTGTTTACAGCTCAGTCCAAAAGAATTTTGGAATTTTATTTTCAAAAAGCATTGTCCTAGCCATTTCTTGAAAGCTTCTATTTCTCCTTTCTATAACTCCATTTTATTGAGGTATTCTAGGATATGAAAAATTATGTGAAACACCAAATTCATTACAAAATGATTCAAAGTCTTGATTTTCAAACTCTTTTTCATGATTACTTCTTATGAAAACTATTTTCAATTCCTTTTCATTTTGAATCTTTTTGCATAGAGAAAAAAAAATCAAGAAAAGCATCATTTTTATGAGTCAAGAAAAGAACCCACCAAACCTAGTAAAGTCATCAACCACTACTAAACCATAATATTTACCACCTAGACTTTGAGTCTTAGTGGGACCAAAAACATCAATATGTAGTATTTTCAATGGCCCTTTAGTTGAGATATCATCCTTGGGCTTAAAAAATTTTTTAGTTTGTTTACCCAATGACAAGCATTACAAATGATTTTTTTGTCAAATTTTATTTTTGGAAGACCTCTAACTAAATTTCTATTCACAAGCTTAGAAATTTAAAACATGCTTGCATGCCCAATTTCTTATGCCATAACCATTTTTCAGATTTAATAGAAGTGAAATAAGCTACATTTTATTCTTTTAGTTCCTCCAAGATAAGTCCATACACATTATTACATCTTTTAGCTACAAACAAAGTTTCACCGGATTTTTCATAAACAACTAAGCATTTCAATTTTTTGAAAATAACCAAATAACCTAAATCACACAATTGGCTAATGTTTAGAAGATTATGTTTCAATCCATCTACTAAAAATACATCATTGATGAAAGTAAAGAAACTCTTACCTACCTTACCTATGGCCACTATTTTTCCTTTACCATTGTCACCGAAAGTCACAAAGCCTCCATCGTATGAATCAAGCTTGATGAAGAATGTGGACTTTTCAGTCATGTGTCTAGAGCATCCACTATCCAAGTACCACATGTCATTCTTCTTCTTGGATGCTAGGCAAAACTGCACAAAGCTTTTAAATAACCTTAGGTATCCAAATCATGTTGGATCCTATAATGTTAAACCTTCTTAGTTGCCCAAGTGCATTGTATTTACCAATTACTTTGTAAACTTTATCACTAATTTTTCTTTCAATAATAAAACATTAAATAGGAAAATGACCATCCCGATTACATATATGACAAAATTTGTTCCTTGTTGAATTTTTAAGGTGATTAGGGTTTTGAAATCTATCTTTGAAAGTTGATGCCACATTTTCAAATTGAGAATTTTTGAAAACAAATTCAAATTTTTCACAACACCCTAATCCAGCCTTTTTAAAAAGACTAGCTAACAATTTGTCTAAATTTTCAAAACTTTGAGCAAATTAGTAGTCTTGTTTTAAACTCTTAACTTCATTATGCAACCGTTTATTTTCTTCAATGTAATTCCAATAGGCAACAATGGAATGTTTTCATCAAAACTTTTGATTTCAGATTTAAGTCGCTTGTTTTCTTCAATAAGATCAACAGTGGTTTCAACTTCTCTTAATTTATTTTTGAAAAAAGTATTTTCAGCCTTTAGGATGTCATTTTCAGATTCAAGTTCATGCCATTGATTCAGAAAATTTCTTATTTTCTTAGTGAGGCCATCAATCATAAGATAAAGTTCTTCATTAGAAGGTTCAATAAAGATTACCTCATTAGGGTGGCTGTGGTCTACCATCAAGCATGCTTGTGAGTTGTGGTCAGATTCATCATCCTTATCAGTGTCATTTTTCAAATCTTTTCAAGAAGCTATAAGTCCTTTCTTCTTGTCCTTCCGAGACTTATCTTCTTTCTTCAACTTCGGAAATTCATATTTGTAGTGTCTAACTTCTCTGCAATTGTGGTAAATGACCTTGTTTAAGTCCTTTTTTGATTTCTTTGAGCTGCCTCCTCTGCTTTTTCCTTTGAGTCTCATCATCTTTCTAATTTTTCTAGCAAAAAACACAAACTCGTCATCTGATAAACAGTCATTGGATTCATAATCTAAGGATTCAGTACAAGATTTAAGAGCCACTCCTTTCTTTTTTGTATCATTTTTTATGTGAGTGATTTCATATGCTAATAACTTTTCTCTCAAATCATCATAGGTCATTTGACTTAGGTTACTACTTTCAGAGATAACAGTAGCCTTAGTTTTCCAATCTTTTGTCAAGCTTCTCAAGACCTTCCTTACTAGCACCTGTTTGGAATGAATAATTCCCATAGCATTTAAGCTATTAATGATGATAGAGAATCTCTCGAACATGTCATCAATTAATTCTCCTTCCTTCATAGAGAATATTTCATACTCTTGGCTCAGCATGTCAATTCTGGTTTATTTTACTTGTGTGGTGCCTTCATATGTGACTTGGAGCTTATCCTAGATTTTCTTTGTTGTTTTGCATCTTGAAACCTTCCGATATTTCTCGAAACTGATTACACAGTTAAGCATGTTGACTACCATGACATTGAGTTCCATCTTTTTCTTGTCATCTTCATTCTATTTTGCTTTGGTTTTGGGAGTGACAACACTATCAGCGCTAGTTTTGGTAGGAATTTGAGTATCATTCATGATTATCTTCTATAGATTGCAATCCACCGATTGAACAAAGATCTTCATTCTTTCTTTCCAATAGTTGTAGTTTTTCCATTGAAGAATGGAGGTCTGTTGTTGGATTATTCTTTTGTTAGGGTATAAGCCACTGTGTTATAACCAACGTTGTTCGCCATCAGGATCTTTCCTCCAAGCTCTGATACCAATTGATGGATATCAGTGACTAAGAGAATGAGGGTTGAATCTTAGTCTCTTTTAATTTGCTTTCAAACTTGGATTCTGTTGAGTTATCTTGAATAGAGGACTGGAGATATTTCGTATTTGTCTCTTGACGAGTTAAGAGCCAAAACAGAGATACAAGTAATGTATGATGCAAAAAAGTGTAGAAGGATAGAATAAACAGGAGATTATTTAGTTTTGTCTCCTATTATGCAGAACCAGAAGCAGAGATGAGAAAGGGAAATGACACACAGATGTATCCCGGTTCAGCTACTCAGTGTAATATAGCCTACATCCAGTCTCCATCACAAAAGTGATGGAATTTCACTATCTTTCAACATGTTACAATCACCAATTCTTCCTAGGATTCTATCCAATCCAATCTAGGACAAGTCCAACTTCTAACCTAAACTGAACTTGACTAGGAACTCACCCTAGTTTTTCAACAGTAAAGTGCTAACCCAACTTGCAAGGGAATCCCTCAGGATCATGACACAAAACAGAAAAACTTACAAAGAATTTCTGAGATAACTATGGCTTTTTCTCCAAGTTTAGCTCTCTGCCTTTTACCACTCAATGGCTTTTACTTACAAATCTCACCAACTTTTTTTATACCATTGAAACTTAGACAGACTAAACTGAGAAAAAAATACACAATGAAAACCATGAAGGAGAAGAATAAACAGCTCAGTAAGTTATGGGAACCCAAACTTTGTGTTCTCACTCCTTGCTCCAATCTTTGGCCGTTCACCCCTATTATAGATGAGTGAAGCTTCCAGGGCTTAAAACCTTGCTTCAGTACATGTTGGTTTTCTTCTCCCAAAATCAGATGCAGCAGCGGCTTGACAGAAGAGAGAGAGGGCAGAAACAGTGACATGCTACCATACCTTTAATCTTCTCTTTCAACCTTTTTCATCTTGCTTCTTGAATCTGAGCCGTGCATCTTTGCATTGTCTTCAAGTTTGATTTTTGAACGTTGATAAACAGCAGAGCACCTTCATGTTTACTTTCTTCATTTTTCCATTTGGTGCTTGTGACACAGTTGATTTTTTCAATGTTTCTTGATAAAGCATAAATGAAAAAATCTCCTTTTTGTGATTTTCTTTTCTGATGAGATCTTCCTTTTTTGCTCTAACCCCTTTTATCTTCTCTTCTTTGTTTGAAAATGGAAACCCACTTTTTGTTCTTCAATTTGCCCTAACTTTAGAACTTTTCTTTTCTTTCTTTTTGTTTCAGAGAGTGATGTGATGTGAAAGAAAAGAGAAGAGAGAGAAGAGAGGATTTATTTCGGTGGTGTGGTATAGTGTGTTCGAATAAAATAAAATTTGAATTACTTAGTTAGAAACTAAGTGAAGTGAATGGATTTGGGTTTGATCCATCGATTGGGCTTGTGATGATCTTGGGCCAGGTTTTGTTTTCATTCTTGAGACTAGATATATGTCTTTGTTTCTAATGAGTGAAGTGATGAGTATGACAAATACCTTTTTGGATTATAGAATGTGCGTATTTGTGGGCTAAATTCTATATGGCTTGAGTTATTGCTTCTTGGCCAGTCTCAATTCATTTTATTTTGTGCACACTAGACAAACCAAATCACACAAATAATTTGATAATAATCCAATAATGTTTAGTCATCATCTTAATTATAGTTTAGTTCTTTAAACTCAACACTAATTAATTATAGTTAGATATATTTAAACTGATAATTAAATTAGTTTCTGCACTAATTGTGATGCATTGGTCTAGTGGTTAGTTCACTAGTTTGCTTAAATAAACGTCGGAAGTTCAAATTTCGACTTGTGCATGCAGCAACCCGTACAAACTCTTAAATAAAACTCCAATCTTAAATTAATTAATTTTTTATCTGTAAGCCTGGGAGAAACAAAAAAATTTTTTTGTGCATTTCTGTATTCAGCCAACTCTTTCTGGTTCTGGTCATATTTAAACTTGTTTAGTTCTTTGGGTTCCAGAAATGGAATAAGAAAATAATAAATTTGATCCAATTACAGCCCTCTTGAATCTTGACTCATTGAAACAATTTTGGGCTTTTTTAATTCTATCTTTGGGAAATGGATGGGATCTGTTTAATTCTATCACATATAATAATTCTATTGGGTTTACTGTTTCTGTTTTCTTAGACTTAATTATTCAATTAAGTTATCATATTATGTGTGTATAGACATTAAAATTATTAAAGTCTTTCTACCTCTCAGTATAATTTGCAAGATCAATACACATACATAATTACATAGCATAATTCTCACTATTAAAGTCTTTCTACCTCATAGTTATTTGCAAATGCTTTTCAATAACACAATAAAAGAGAGGTATATATACTTAGCACAAATCAAGGCAAGATTCTTGCCAAAATAATAATCCCAGACATTTACAATTTGAAGCATATAATATCAAACCAACCAACCAACCCTCTTATTATTTTTCAAATTACAAGAACCACAATAATGCAAAATAAAACTAAATTATCTCCTAAAGTAGAAACTAGAAACCAATTTGGTTATCCTTTTGGCCCCTAACACTAACAAAACAAACTTGTAAAGTGACTATATTTGTGATGAGTGATTGAATGAATGAAATTGTGGTCAAGCAAAAAGAGCAGCATGAAGAAGCACATTCCAAGTATCAGGAAGCCCTGGGAGGCACCAATGGCTGCAATCAGTGCCCATAACACCACTGTAACCCTCAGGGTGTGCATCTTTTCTGTACTGTGAGAGAGTAGTTACATCAAGAAAGAACACTGGTTTTTTTATCCTACTTAGAACCTTGTTGACCACAACCCAAGCCATTGGTGTTCCTGCTGGGTACTTTAACCCAAAGAATGGTTCTGTTTGGCTCATGCATGATTTTGCAGGCTGGTTCCAATCTCTCCCCCTGTATATATCTTGTGTTCTTAGTTACAAATAACACACTATATCACATCATTCTTTTTACTCTCATGCATATTTAGAATGTAGAGATATAAAGATAAAATAAATATCATAAATTATTCTGTATGCTATGTACGT
>NC_029792.2:11818588-11829300 GCF_000816755.2 Arachis ipaensis
GTGATAAAAATAATAAGATATTAAATATTTTTTTAAATAATTAAAAAATTATATTTTGATGTAACTTTTTATAACTATTATTGGAATTTTAGTAATTTTATGTTATGTAATCTTTTTAATTTTCTTAATAAATGACTGATTTTTTTTTTCAAATGAATAAGGAAATATAGAGATTGAATTTTACTCAACTTTTTTTATACACCTTCTAATATTTATTCAAATGTCTATAAAAATTTGGATAATATTTATAAATTATTTGCTAAACACAAAAAATATTTATCACTTATAAAAAATTATTTTTTTTATTTTTTTGTCACAATATTTATAAATTTATTTGTCATTTGTATTTTTTAAAATTATTTTTTTCAGTAATATGAATTTTGAAATACCATTTTCGGTAGTTTACTAAATATTGTTGATAAAAAAATGATTTTCCAATAAATGAATAAAATAACTTACTCGTAATGGACAGGGGAAATTCCCAAGAAGAAGACCTTGGTCTGGGCTGGGTTAACATTAAGGTTAACCCATCTGGCCCAAGTTGTTAGGCCCTTATAATATGCAATAAATCGGTTCATGTCTTTGTACAACTTGCCACGGTCTTGAATATAATCCCACCTGAAATCAAAATAACACAAATTTAGTAGCTGTTGTGGCCAATAGAGTACTAACTACTAACAACAACAAAGTTTAAGGGTTGATTAATCGTACGGCTGTGCATTGCCAGTGTGGGTCCACCAGTGCCACGTGTTGAAAACAAGGACGTCCATTCCTCTCCAAGCATCACCACTCTTTATCGAGTCAAGCTTCAAAACCCTCCCAACCTTCTCCCGGTCAAGGTCTACCAAGTATGGTGTACGGTACAGAAACAATTGCAGCCCATAATCCTATAATAAAATAATAATAAACCATTTCTGAGTATAAAATATGTAATCGTCATTTCTCAATATAAATTGATGAGTAAGTCAGATTCTAACTTTTTATTTCAAAAATAAATAAATTTTTAGTTAATTAAAAATATAAAAATATTTTTTATTTTTTAAAATATAAGACATTTACGTTTGTCTAATAAATCGATTTGTATTTATATATTTTAGATAAAAAAATTTAAATATCTTACACTTTAAAAAATTAAAAATATTTTTTATATTTTTAATTAATAAAAAATTTATGTGTCTTTAAATTAAAAAAATTAAAATTTTTTTTCTATAAAAGACATTTAAAATTTGAAGCCATATCTTTATGTATACAATATATTATTCAAACTACCATTTACTAACTCTTAATTACTTATAATAGATGAAATTTTGATTACTTAAGAACATAAATATTTTAAGAAATACTTTCAAATTTATTCTTTTTCTAACATATTTTTTTTTTAGTATCTTTCTTGAAAAGTCTTCATTTATTTGCAAAGTGTCCTGTCAAAGCAAGTTTACACCTTAAATTGAGTTTCCCTTGTGGTGATGTCTTTTCTTGTCTATAGGGCCCTTAAAAGGGAAAAACTAGCATAGAATAAAAATAAGAAAAAGAAAAAGAAGATACCGTCGAAAAAGTAAAAATAAAAAACCCTTTCCTTATCTCAAACAAGTGGCCCAATTTTTGACACTTTAGTAGTTTACCAAATTTGTCTTAAAAAATATAAAAAATTAAAAAAAAAAAAAAAAGACGTACAAGCAGAGAACTGCGTCTAAATGAAGCCCCCAGTTTCAAGTGGTCCATTTTAGAAAATGATTAAAGACTTAACTCACTAATTAATGTTGGTTAATCTTCTGAAGTTAAATCCACAAAGTTAAAGAGGATTGAATGCAGCTATAGCTTACAAGTTCACAATTTATAGTAATATATTGCTTTATACAACTGTATATACTCCATAAAGTATAAAATAAATGACCGACTTTAACTTTTGATGATCCCATGTGCAATCATGTGTAATTATAGTAGTAATCTTATCTTATGTAAATAACTTGATTGAAGGTTATATGATGCTCAAGCATAGTATAAAAGCATGTAATCAATAATAATTTTCTGGAACTATGGAAATAGCATATACTATTATCAAATTATCAATCATTATAATTGTAGAAATGAAGGAACGTATTAGCTGAGTAACATTCATGCTTAATGGCTTAATGGTTTTGCTCAAAATTTAGTTACCACTATGATGATTTTAAGAGTTGAAACTCATTTTGGCTCTAAAATTTTTGACCGGCTTTAATTTCGACTCTTAAATTTATAATTATCCAATTAACACTTTTAAATATTAGATTGTGTTCCAAGTTTGTCCCTATAGCTATCTCTGTTAACGGAGATCTGATGTAACACGTTAAGTTGATAAAATGTGTATTCACGTGGCACCCAACTTGTCATAATAGACATGTGATGAGTAAATGATGTGACAAAAGTTGAATAAACTCAATTTCTCCAGTAAAGTCTCGAACATATTGGAAAAAAAGGGTTACAAATTAAGTTCATTCAACTTTTATCACATTATTCACTCATCACACATCCATTCTAACAACTTGAGTGCTACGTAGATGTCTAATTTAACGTGTCACATCAGATATCCATTAATAGAGATAGCTACGGGGACAAGTATAAAATACAATTCAATATTTAAAGGTATTAATTAAATAATTATAAATTTAGAAGTCGAAATTGAGGTCGATCAAAAATTTCAGAGGCAAAATGAGTTTTAACTCGTAATTTCTCCATTGATGTCTAATACTAAGGTGATTCAGGTTCTTAGCAATTGGAGGAAAATCTATTATCATTGCTAAGTGGGGACATTTGCTTTTGACAATTGGCCCAATTTACCCAAAAATTTCTGTACTCCTACATGCAAAAATTTAAATAACAACAAAAAGAAGAAAACAGAGAAATAATTTTTTTTAAAAATATATTGACAGTAATGTTTTTTTTTTCTTTTTCACCGCAAGGAGTCAAGGACATGATCACATGAGCATATGGCAAATCACACTTCACATATGTACAAAATTATTAGTTGTAACAATTAAGACAACTAAGATTATATAGAATATTGATTACTACTACAACAATGAAGACAACAACATTAATTGTGCCTTGAATTAAACAATTAGAAAAAAGTGTCCCCTACAAAAGGAAAATCCCCCCACCAATCACGTAGCAAACTTTATTGCCCTTACTTCAGTGTTTCACGACACCACCAAAAGAAGATCCATTGAACAATAAAACAAAATAAATACAAATTTATGCAAAGAAAAACAAGTTATTGTTCCTCAACACAAAAATTGGAGTTCAAATACGGCAAAACAAGTTCAAGTGTTGAAAAGAGTTCATTCAACATTGATGTGCAAATTAGTGAGAAAACGACAGCACTTGCATGAAAACAATCATGATATCCAGCACTACCCATTAAATGCTTATAAGTCTAAAATTCAGAAGAAAATAAAAATAAAAATAAAAGAAAATAGAGAGTGACCTGGAATGTGATTGTGGAGAGAGCACTGTTCTTTGTGAAAGATGTTCTTGTGTTTGGAACCCAAGAGTGAATCATACATGCCAGGGAATTGAACTGGTTCAAGCTCAATGAATCACCCACAAACATTATCTTCTTCCCTCTGTATCTTGTTAGAAAATCCATTGCATTAAACCTGCAAAAACAAAAACACATCATCTATCATTCAACTTCAAACTTTTTTTTGAAGAAAGATGGTCCATAAACTAGTATTAAAATTTTATTTTATTTTTTTAAAAAAAGAGCTCAACACAACAAGATAAAGCATACGACTAGACAGAAGTCTGATTTTTGTAACTAAAATATTTAAAATTATGATACTATTTTTAGAAAATACAGAATTTCACTTTTTTTTTAAGAAAGAACATATAACTAAGAAAGTGGTTAAGATGAGAAACGAACCTGGGTAAGGAACAAGAGAAGGGTTGCCACCTATATCTCTGGTACTGTTTATCAGGTCGACCATACTTCTGGCAATTGAATTGAGGATCTATGAAGGGACACGTGGAAGGATTGTAGAGAGGATATGAAGCGTCGTAGACCCATTTCCCACGGAACCAGTTACACCTTCCACCAAGCTTCTTTGAAACAATGGTTGCATTGCCAGCATCCTCTGCTCTTGCTTTGTGGCGGTTGCAAAACAGAGCGATGAACAGAGAGAGTAGTAAGAGGAAGAAGCCCTGCTGTGACATGGGTTTCTGTGGAAGGGGGAAGAGTGATGAATATACTAATAGTGTCTCTCAAACAGGGGATTATATAATGTGTAAGGGAAAGGCACACACAGATGTGAAAAACAGGACACTTTTTTTTATTCTTTAATTCTCAATAGCCTTCTAAATTTTTTATTCAAATTCTTTTTTGTTAATTTCTCCAACAAAATAAAATACTGGATATTAAAAAGGAGGTTAAAAATAGTGAATCTGCAAGACTACAATTAATCGTAATTTCGGAGTTAGATAAAAATATTCTGACAAAGATTTGGACGAAGTTCTGAGGTTTAAAAAATATAAAAATTAAAGTTCTATTTCAATATTTATAATTTTAGTAATTTGAAATTTAAAAAGAGTGTTTTTTTTTTATTCTATTCTGTTTTATAATATATGATCCTAATTTAGACAAATACAATCTCCAAAATGGATCGGCTAAATTTCTTTTGATATAGTTTAGTAGTTGGACTATAATATATATTTTTTTTAATCAATAATATAGAAATTTCTCATCTCTCTTTTTCTTTGATTGTACAACTATGTCTTGTTCTTTTTGTTTTTTTCATCGGTCTTGAATTTTTAACAAAATATTTTAAAATATGTGGATTACAATTTAATTAAATACACATACAATATATTATTATTTAGTAGTTTAACTTCTATCATATTTACATACTTCTGACTAACTGTTATAGACAAAAGCCACTTTACCCAATATAAATATATTTTAAAGTCAATGCTAAACAGCAACAAGGGTCTATATCTATTAGTTAACAATGTGTTAAATCCTTAAACAGCTAAAATCCATACTCATGTGAACTGTAATTCACAATTTTAGAACTATTAGAATTGAGATTGAATAAATGACTCAACTCAATTTCAAAATTTAGTTTAAGAGTTAAAAAATGCTTAACACATAAATTGTTAGACTATCTTCATAAATATTTATATTTCAAATTATTCTTCATGGACATGAGAAAAGGTATATATAATTTTTAAATAATTTATAAACAAATTTAATTTTAATGCATTGTTAGTGTAAAATAGTTTTACACGCGTATCTAATTATGTAACGTCACACTAGTAAAAATAACTATTTTTTATATTGTTACGTGAATAATCATACAAAAAAAATAAATACAATTGTACGACTGTATAAAATAATTTTATATTGTCAGTACATTAAAATTAAATTCTTTATAAATATATATAAGGTATTCTTCAATCCTCACTCTTTGAAATAATTTTTGAGATTGAAGTAGGGTATTGAATCTTAATTCTAATTGAAACTATCCAAATGTATTTATTCACTATGTAAAACAAGATGTCTCATTTTTAAACGTGTGTTGTTTGTTTATGTTTATTTAGTTCCGGAGTCAGAAACAGTGGGAACTTTATATGGATTCTTTCTAAACAGTTGCATGTGGGGTTGGATCCAATCCTAATCTTTTCATTGCTCAGAAAATTCTTCGGAATCATCCATCGTCCTTCTATAAAATAAATAAATATATATTCTTTTCACAAAAATAATAATGGCAACAATCTCTGATCCATAAATAGCCAAGAAAGACAGAATAGAAATTGGCTTGTGAAAAATTCCATAATTGTTCTGAGAAACATAAAAAAGATCAAAACAACATACCCTTGAGAAGTTATTTTGCATGCGTAGTGTTGGTTGAATCTTTGTATGTAGTTTGAAAAATTGTTGCAGGGCTCAGAAGAATGCATGAAAAACTAATGCTCCTTGAAGCAACTCTTGTGCCACTATCATTGATCCTTTGATGATGTCACAATTTGGATTTGTGTGACAACAAAAACAGACGAGTATGGAAGTGTTGACCAATGAAAATGCCTCTCCATCACTTTAATGCCCCATGCCTTTCTGATCTTCATTGCTACTAATTCGGAGAACATTGTTTGTTGTCATTATTGGTATAGGAATGTAACAAGAAAACAATTAATACATGTGATTAGTTTAATATTATTAGGGGTAGGTAGTTATTTTTTTTTACTCAAGTTTAATTAGTCGTGAGAAATGGCTATTGTTAATAGTAAATTGAGGATCGATCTTAGAAGATGCATGGCATGCAAAGATTTAGGTTAAATGGTGTTAGTTATTGACTGGGACACTTGTTGCCCATATAATCTTAGAATCACAAGCTATAATTATGCTTTGTGTGACTTAGCTAAGTTTCTTTCCATCTATTTCATCATAATTGTCCGTGTAACATATGTATAATATACATATTTTTTATAAATAATAAAATTGTGTACTTTTCACTCAATTATATTGTTCACCAAATAAAGAAAACGTATACCTAAATGTTTTGCCCAAGTTAGTTAAGCACAATATTTACATGTAACTTTAAAACTACAATAATAATCATAGCCAGGCATGATTCAATTTGAATATGCGTATATGGCAACGCCACCATTGAAGACTAAACACGAAGCGTTTGTGTCGCAAAGTTCCTAGCTTATTCATCCTTTTTGTCCTTTCATAATGACGTGTTTGAAAATTCGGATAACAACTTATAAATTGGGTTAAAAGTAGATAAACCAGAATTAAATTAAATCTTGACTAAAGACAAAAGATGATAGCAATAATTGCACAAACCAGGTCGGAACTGGACTCTCCCAAAGTCATATTATTAGTACCCATCAAATTCAAATTGATGAACAATTTATAATCATTCTTTATAGCAAACTTTAATAATATTATTATTATTATTGAAATATATGTTATAGTTTTATTTGATTAATTTAGGTGAAATTTCTATGTAGTGTTCAGACAACAGCGAGGCTTCGGATCTGATTGGAACTGCATGGTGATCCACTAATTTCGCAATTCCTGTGTCAAATAATTGAAAATTATATTATGATATATCAATTTTATCCATACTACATGGAAAGTATTATATTGTATTATTATATTATATAGTTTTGTACGTATTATTAAGGAAAAGTCTAGAGACCAACAACTTTTGTATTTTTTGGATAGTACTTAACCATAAAAAAAAAGTGAATGATCTTTTATTATTAGATGTAATTTTACACTATTAAAAATATTATTGATAGCCAATTAAATTACAAAATATCAAAATTGCTGGCTCTAGTATTCCTGGTAAAGGACATAAGATTGTAGACATCTCTTCACATGCCAAGTTTACATACACTACTGTTTCCAAATAAATAAATTTCATGATGCGCGTTCATATCATATATATAGATTCCGATGCTATTATTGATTAGTAAGAATAAATGGAAAATTATTTAAAATACAAATAATTAATTATGTATAAACTTTTCTGGGGTGCTTCAATCTTCGCTTAGCTTGCTTGATTGAGAAGTAGCCACATGGAATATAATGTAAGCCAGCGAATAAGACATGTCAATTGTCAACGACCAATAGTCCATGATTTGAAGTTTTATGTTCCGTTTTTAATTATTAAATTATGAATATAATTGTCCATAGTAATTTTTTATTTAAGTTAATATTTATATTTTAATTTAATAATTATATATTCTAAAAGTGATGTAAATAATGTTGTGATGCCACTTTTTTTTATAAGTTTAATTTTAACTCCTTTTCTCATGCAAGAATTTCTTTGAGTTTGCATGAATTTTTTTGTATAATTTTTTTTATTTGTATTATATTTTATTTTAACTCAACTAAAATTTTGTATTTGGCTATAATAACCCTATATGTGTGTGTGTGTGTATATATATATAGTTTATAACTTAAGTCATTATAGTGCAAGTTATTGGAGTAGTTTTAGGGTTGTATGATGGTATATAAGTTATAACAGAATAATTTGTTGGCACAATTAATGCAAGGTTTGCGATATGCATTGGCATGAAGTTGGGGCCGGATTCGAAATGCTCCATGTGATAGCCTCTTCTTCCTCGCACTAACAAACATATACAACCCACAAAGCAAAGTTAAAAGCAAAAAGAAATTAAAGGGTCACGATTCCAAACTTTGTGTGGAACACATTAGAACCTAGCTAGTGACTATTTGTGACAATGACTTCACTTATATAATTCATCAATTCAAGAACCCATTATTGTATGCATTTGGATATATGATGTTCTACACGAGGTTAAGTTTTCTTTTTTAAAAATCGAAATATCTAAAGGGTTTTTTCTTTTTTTTTTTTTTGTAATACTTTTTGTCATGATTTATTTTGCTGATTCTTAGATTAACTAAGCTTATGATAGAGATGTCTATAGTTGTTATAGTTACGTGTTTTGATATAATCCCCATGAAATTCTGCCACTTTTTTGTTTTGAATTTTCTTAACCTAATTGTGTAGTATTACGTATTTATTAATTTTCATTTATTTGATTATTTCTATCTAGCTACGATATATTATAATAATTTTATTATACTAGTATATGTATATATATGGAAAACAATAATACTATTCATATACCAAAAATTCTTGATATTGGTATTAGATTTTGATACTTATTTAAGCGAACTAGTGAATTAATTATTAAAAAAATATATTAGCTATTAAGAAAATATTAGTGTCAAATATTGTCCAGTAACAAAAATATAGGCAGTGTCATAAAAAAATATTTATATATAAATAAATATAATTGTAGACATCATTTATTTATGATAGAATATAATGATATATGGATCATTTGATCAATATTAGCTAACTGCCTTCTGTAATTGGAATATTGTTGTAGTGGAATTATTAGCAGTAGATATTTCTAATTTTTGAGTAATAATTATTCTCATTATTTATTTTTTGAAAAATACAAGCTTGATTGATATGCATGTCAATATCCAACGTATACAAATAGAGTGTGAATGATGTAGGGACGTGGCAATGGATGACATTGAGGGGTATGCAAAAGCAATAATTTAATTTATAATTACAGTTTCTTCTTTTCTTGTGATAAGAGTTTCTATATTATATATGTATGTATGTATATGTATATATATAATTATAATGTATGATCGCAATCAGAGAAGTCATAATCAAACAACACGAGAAGTAAGTGGTAAGAAAGAAACAGTACTTGTTGGCGGCTTTTAGGTTCCAACAAGGCCCTTCCCCTTATCCCTTGTTCCTTTCACTCTTCCAATTAATTAATCTTCCTTCTATCATATATATCCAAATATCTAATAATTAAACCCCTTAAAAATTTAATCTTCATTCATGCATGTATAATATATAGATTAGGGACGGCAAACGGACCGAAATTTATCGATTCTGTCTGCATAATCTACTAAAAAAAGTGGGTTAGATTAAAAATTTAAAACTGTTAAATTTAAAAAGTTCACTTAATTCGCACCGTCTAATTTATAAGTTTTTGCCAGCTTCAGCAAGGTAGGATGGACTTTTTTGACGAGTCGGGCTATTTTTTTGTCAAGACTGATTTTTTACAAATTTCTATAATGTTATTGATTTATAAGAGGATGAAGATGATAATTGAAGATATTCTAAGTTATATTTTAGATTATATTTTATGTTTGATTGATTATAAACTTAAAGATGTTTAATTATATGTTTTGGACAATGTTTATTTTGTTTTGACAATGTTGGTTTTATTATTTTGTTTTAAAAATTTTAGTTTATGATTATATTTATGACATATTTGTTTATAATTATAAAGACTTTAGTATTTATGAATTTAGAAATAATTATAATTTTCTTATATTTTTAGAAATTATAAATTTATTTAAATAGTTATGAAATTATATATATTTTATAATATTAATGGTTTATAAAAGAAAATAGAGATTTGGCGGGCTTAACCCGCTAACCTACCAGCCCGTCATTAGGTGGGACGAGGAAAGAATTTAAGACCGCCTCACTAGGTGGGGCGGGATGAACCAGCTCACTAGATGGCAAATTTTTGGCAGGGCGGGACAGGACAAACCGAACGAACTTTTTTGTTTATCACTCCTAATATAAATTCCGTGCAATTAGGTATCCTTTAAATATTGTTCTTTATTTAGCTTTTAGAAAAAAAAAATAAAAAATAAGTAATTTTTTATTTTTTAAATAATTATTGATAAGTTAATAACTAATTTATTATAAATCTGAATTTTATTTAAGAGTTTGTTATTGGTCAATAAAATACTATATACAAAATACAAAATTTAAATTTTCGACATTTATTTAAACAAATGAGTTACCTGATTATTTGATAATTCAAATTAGTTAAATTTTAATATTTTATTAATACATATTCACATATACATATGCATGCATGTGTGTGCATGATACAATGTCTTGTGCTGAGTACTATATATAAATTTGTTAGAAGAATGCCAAATTAATGCTCTCTAGAGTTGGTTCTGTGTACGCATAATTATTTAAGTAATTAATACACGTCATAAACGGAATGATTTGATTGAGAAGAAAGTCTAGGTCAGTTTTCAGACTAGTAATCATATATTAATCAAAATTTGTTTACCTTACATTTATTTATTTTTAAATATTTGATAACAAAATAAAATTAATAAAAAACAGTTAAAATGT
>NC_029792.2:11829681-11831361 GCF_000816755.2 Arachis ipaensis
ACCGATAATTTTTCCATATATATAGAATCCTTTGTAATGATGCCAAACTAAGATCAATTGATCCTATTATCCTAAATCCATTACAACAAGTTAAAGTTAGACGGATAAGAATGTGGTTAATTTTTTTGGGTATTGGATAAAAATTGGTGTAATCCTCTAATATTGGAAGTTATGGTGTTTTACAAAATTTTGGGGGTTATAGAATTTACAGAGTGTGAATTGCCAGATTAATTTTTTTTTAATTTATAAAGACAATACATAGACTGCGTATTGTATTATTTTAATATTAAATTATAATACACAGTTTATGTATTGTAAATACACAGTCTGCGTATTATCAGTACAATACGTATTTTGCGTATTGTGTTTACCCAAAATAGCACCCCTAAAACACTGTAAAACTCTCTTTACTCTTCTATATTAAAATAAAAAATCCTAAGAACGTGCCACTTATTTTCAGCAATTGTTTGAATTATTTAAATCAGATTTTTTATTAGGATTATTTAAGCAATTGTAATCTCATCCACTTTATGCACTAACAAGTGGTAGTAATTGTTTGAATTATTTAAATATCATATATAAATCAGATTCTTACGAGTAATTCGCTACCCAAAACCAAAGTACATGGAATTCTTGAGGTCTTGTCCTCAAATACATATAATCACCAATAGCAGTTGTAGCCTTTGATTCTTTTATCCACTTGCAATAATATCTCAAATTAATTAAACCAATAAATGTAAACTACATAAGCTATACGCCATGAAAATCATTCTTATAATATTTGTAGCTTTTGGAAGCCCACCATTATCTTGCACCACCTTCTTGTAGGTCCTTTTACTTTATGCATTGTCTTATTCTTTTGAGCAAAGTAGTATAGCAAACCATTCCGAAACCAAAGTTGTTAATGTGGTCATAATAATCCAAAGAAATAGTTTAATTGATTGCACTCTTTATTTGTTCTCTCCTCAAACTCTATTGGCTTAAGGTGGAATAAGAGAATGTGAGGATTTATATTTGAAAAATATAAAGAATTAATTTTTAGTTTATTAATATTAGTCAATTTTTGAGTTTAGATTTATAATTTAAAATTTTGGGTTAAGAATTTTATAATTTAAGATTTAAAATAAATAAAATAATTTAAAAAAATTAGTTGAAAAAATTATTTCTTTAACATTATTCTTTGTATTTTGCTCAAGAAAATGTTATTCCAACTATAGGGCTATGTGGGCCATGTCCAGCAACTAAATATGCCTGGCCCATTTTGGTACAATATTTCATATACAAGTTGCTTGCTAAGGGAGAAAGTTTTTTTTAAAAAAAAAAAGAAATTAATATTCTTTAGTGCCTTAACCTTTTTAATTTCATATAGGTCAATAATGGCAGGCATTACCCCATGGGATACAAATTAAAATATGCATTCATGAACCTTAACTTTATTTGTACTTGAGAAAAACGTAATGTGCTTTGTGGCGGCTACCAATTAAGTACTATATATGTGGTGAATTATTAGTTAGTTAAGTAATTAATTCTCACGTTACAATTATTGTTATTATATAAACACAAACACTAGAATTGGATCATTATATATAATGGCCCTTCTTTCTTTGATCTAACCACTACCTCTATATATTCTTCTCTCACTCACTACTCGAATTAGGGATGGCAAAGCGGGCCGGCTCG
>NC_029792.2:11831417-11833002 GCF_000816755.2 Arachis ipaensis
GGAGAAGCTCGCCCCGCCCCGCCAAAACCCGCCAATTTGGCGGTGCGGGTTTGACGGGTTTTTTTAATTTGGCGGGCTCCAATTCCTAGCCCGACCCGCCTTTTTTAGCGGATTTAGCGGATCGGTCCGACGGGCTCGACCCGTTTTGCCACCCCTAACTCGAATCAAAACTTTGATTATTTAACAAAAAAGCAATTAAAAGTGAGTGAGAGAATATAGTAAAAATGGCACGAGGTATTCTTCAATACACAAAAAAGAAAGTAGCAATATAAAATTTATATAATTTTATTAAATTTTTAGTACATTCGGAAGAGTCATAAAGGTTACAAAAAGTTTTTTTTTTCAAAGAAATTATAATTTATTGGATTTGGCTTTTGTAACTTATAAAATATTAATATGTTTATCTGTCAATTTGTCATAAATTCATAAATAATATACAACATTAAAAAAGAAATTAAAGGGTCACGATTCCAAACTTTGTGTGGAACACATTAGAACCTAGCTAGTGACTATTTGTGACAATGACTTCACTTATATAATTCATCAATTCAAGAACCCATTATTGTATGCATTTGGATATATGATGTTCTACACGAGGTTAAGTTTTCTTTTTTAAAAATCGAAATATCTAAAGGGTTTTTTCTTTTTTTTTTTTTTGTAATACTTTTTGTCATGATTTATTTTGCTGATTCTTAGATTAACTAAGCTTATGATAGAGATGTCTATAGTTGTTATAGTTACGTGTTTTGATATAATCCCCATGAAATTCTGCCACTTTTTTGTTTTGAATTTTCTTAACCTAATTGTGTAGTATTACGTATTTATTAATTCTCATTTATTTGATTGTTTCTATCTAGCTACGATATATTACAATAATTTTATTATACTAGTATATGTATATATATGGAAAACAATAATACTATTCATATACCAAAAATTCTTGATATTGGTATTAGATTTTGATACTTATTTAAGCGAACTAGTGAATTAATTATTAAAAAAATATATTAGCTATTAAGAAAATATTAGTGTCAAATATTGTCCAGTAACAAAAATATAGGCATAGCGAAATTGTATAAAAGAAATTGGTGGAAAATCAAATCCACGAGCATTCTTATCTAGAAAGTTTTCTAAACACACTACACATGGTTTGATTTGCCTTTTATTTATTTATTTATTTATTTTTGAACCCTTTGAGCATATATAAATGGAGATCATTTTGCAAGCGAGATCGATTGATCTAATAAAAGTTGAAAGCATCAACCAACATCTTTTGCATAAGGTAACTAACTGGTAGTGTTTTGTTTGAAAAGGAGAGTGCAAAGAATCAAACATAAAGAGGGTGTCTTAAATAGTTATTAGATAAATTAAAGATCACACCTTACTTATCAAGTGAAAGAGGACTTATTCTTAAGTGTGCTTAAAGTTACCTATTCCACAATCCAAAAAAATCATTAAAAAGAAAAAAGTCATTGTTATTCTTATTCAGTATATGTGTACTGACTTTAAATTATGAGTTTAATTAAGAAGTCAATTTTTTTAGATAATATTAAATCATTTTTTATTTTGAATTTTAGATTTTAAC
>NC_029792.2:11833434-11835090 GCF_000816755.2 Arachis ipaensis
AATTTCTTTGAGTTTGCATGAATTTTTTTGTATAATTTTTTTTATTTGTATTATATTTTATTTTAACTCAACTAAAATTTTGTATTTGGCTATAATAACCCTATATGTGTGTGTGTGTGTATATATATATAGTTTATAACTTAAGTCATTATAGTGCAAGTTATTGGAGTAGTTTTAGGGTTGTATGATGGTATATAAGTTATAACAGAATAATTTGTTGGCACAATTAATGCAAGGTTTGCGATATGCATTGGCATGAAGTTGGGGCCGGATTCGAAATGCTCCATGTGATAGCCTCTTCTTCCTCGCACTAACAAACATATACAACCCACAAAGCAAAGTTAAAAGCAAAAAGAAATTAAAGGGTCACGATTCCAAACTTTGTGTGGAACACATTAGAACCTAGCTAGTGACTATTTGTGACAATGACTTCACTTATATAATTCATCAATTCAAGAACCCATTATTGTATGCATTTGGATATATGATGTTCTACACGAGGTTAAGTTTTCTTTTTTTAAAAATCGAAATATCTAAAGGGTTTTTTCTTTTTTTTTTTTTTGTAATACTTTTTGTCATGATTTATTTTGCTGATTCTTAGATTAACTAAGCTTATGATAGAGATGTCTATAGTTGTTATAGTTACGTGTTTTGATATAATCCCCATGAAATTCTGCCACTTTTTTGTTTTGAATTTTCTTAACCTAATTGTGTAGTATTACGTATTTATTAATTCTCATTTATTTGATTGTTTCTATCTAGCTACGATATATTACAATAATTTTATTATACTAGTATATGTATATATATGGAAAACAATAATACTATTCATATACCGAAAAATCTTGATATTGGTATTAGGTTTTGATATTTATTTAAACGAATTAGTGAATTAATTATTAAAAAAATATATTAGCTATTAAGAAAATATTAGTGTCAAATATTGTCCAGTAACAAAAATATAGGCATAGCGAAATTGTATAAAAGAAATTGGTGGAAAATCAAATCCACGAGCATTCTTATCTAGAAAGTTTTCTAAACACACTACACATGGTTTGATTTGCCTTTTATTTATTTATTTATTTTTGAACCCTTTGAGCATATATAAATGGAGATCATTTTGCAAGCGAGATCGATTGATCTAATAAAAGTTGAAAGCATCAACCAACATCTTTTGCATAAGGTAACTAACTGGTAGTGTTTTGTTTGAAAAGGAGAGTGCAAAGAATCAAACATAAAGAGGGTGTCTTAAATAGTTATTAGATAAATTAAAGATCACACCTTACTTATCAAGTGAAAGAGGACTTATTCTTAAGTGTGCTTAAAGTTACCTATTCCACAATCCACAAAAATAATTAAAAAGAAAAAAGTCATTATTATTCTTATGAGTTATGTTACGTATACATTAAAATCAGCTACTAAAGTCAGTTATTAGTATAAAATGCATGCTGAAATATAAATACACATTAAAAATAAATTAAACTACACATGTATTTATATATAAATACATTGGTGGCTAATTTTAGTGGCTGATTTCGATGTACAAATAGTATTTTTGTATTCCGTATTCAGTATATATGTGTATTGACTTTAAATTATGAATTTAATTAAAAAGTCAATTTTTTCAGATAATATTAAATTATTTTTTATTTTGAA
>NC_029792.2:11835180-11844077 GCF_000816755.2 Arachis ipaensis
ACAAATAATTTAAAAAAGTGTATGTTATCAACAAATGTTTAAATATAAATAAATATAATTGTAGATATAATTTATCATAGAATATAATGATATATGGATCATTTGATCAATATTAGCTAACTGCCTTCTCTAGATGGAATATTGTTGTAGTGGAATTATTATTAGTAGATATTTCTAATTTTTGAGTAATAATTATTCTCATTATTTATTTTTTGAGAAATACAAGCTTGATTGATATGTATGTCAATATCCAACGTATACAAATAGTGTGAATAATGTAGGGACGTGGCAATGGATGACATTGAGGGGTATGCAAAAGCAATAATTTAATTTATTATAATTACAGTTTCTTCTTTTCTTGTGATAAGAGTTTCTATATTATATATGTATGTATCTATATGTATATATATATAATTATAATGTAATGTATGATCGCAATCAGAGAAGTCATAATCAAACAACACGAGAAGGTCGTTATTGATGGTGCCATAGTTTATCCCCCAGCTCTCGAGGTCGTCACCGAGTCAGATTTAAAGATTCGGGGGCAGAGAATCATTGAGTCTCCTCCTCGTCAAAAGGATGTTCCGAGTTCCTCAAGACCTCACGACGCCTCTTCTCCGACTCCTATGGACATTTCTCTCCCTGGTTCTGATGGCGCTCCGACTTCTCTTCCCGACTCTGGTGGTGATCCGACTACTCCCTTTGGTCCTGGTGGTGATACTCTTTAAAAATTTGTTGGCTATATGGGGCCCGGCCTGTGGGTCCCTCTTTTTTTTAAACTCTTTATATTTGTGGTGGTGGTATATTGACATTTGCCTTGGCCTTTTATGGCCGTAAACAAAAATATTTATAATTGCCCTTTTTTGGATAAGGATTTTATTTAACGAAAATACCCTTTTTGGTATAAGGGTTTCAGCTACCTTTTTGTGTGCATGCTTTCTTATTTTGATTTTTCGAAGTCCCTTTAATCTTTTCTAAAAACCTTTTGCTTGTCTGTCTTTCTAAGTCTTTCCGCTTTAAGGACTTTAGGACAGCCTTTAAGCTTTTTCCTAGGTTTTTCGATCTCTTTTTTGTTATTCCTTATACTCAACTTTGTTTTATTGAGTTCTATGACTTAAGTTATTTTTGCGATGCGTTTTCTTTTCTACTCGGTTTTTCATTCCGACTTATGAGTCGGAATGTCTCCGAGTTTCTCACGATCAACTTTTATAACCTCTTTACACCGACTTGTACCTCGTCGTTTTATCCTGACGACCATCTAGGTCGGTTCATGGGATTTTCACGTTTTGTCGAGTTTAAGTCGACGCGTTTCGTAGAGAAAAAAATAAACGAGAAGGAATTTATAAGAGATATTGTAAAAGATCTTTATTAATTTGGGAAGGTACTTTACTGCTGCTAAGGGTTTTTAATAATCTTTTCCCCCTTAGCCTCTACTATGATGCCTCGTTAAAAACCCTTCTTCAGAAAAAACCCTTTAATGTTTGGGAAAAAATCGTGAAGTTGGGAAAAGAGTACATCAGGGAGTAGAGTTCGCTTTTAACTATAGTACCTTTTCATATTACAAGCATGCCACGATCTTGGTAACTCGACGCCGCTTAGGTCGGTCACCTTAAAATAACCTTTTCCTAAGACCTCGCTAACTTTGTAGGGTCCTTTCCAATTGGCAGCGAGTTTTCCTTCCCCCGATTTGTTGACTCCTATGTCGTTTCTGATTAAGACCAGATCGCTTAGTGCGAAACTTCTTCGAATGACTTTTTTGTTGTATCTGGTAGCCATCCTTTGCTTCAGCGCTGCTTCTCTTATCTGGGCATGTTCTCGGACTTCGGGGAGCAACTCGAGCTCCTCTTTGTGCCCCTGTATGTTTCCGATTTCATCATGGAGAATCACTCTTGGATTTTGCTCACTGATTTCCACTGGTATCATAGCTTCTACCCCATAGACAAGTCGGAAGGGTGTTTCTCCAGTTGCAGATTGGGGTGTCGTCCGATAAGCCTACAACACTTGGGGGAGCTCCTCTGTCCAGGCTCCTTTTGCATCTTGCAGTCTTTTCTTTAGCCCCGCCAGTATGACTTTGTTGGCTGCCTCGGCTTGTCCATTTGCTTGTGGGTGTTCCACCGAGGTGAACTGGTGTTTGATTTTCATACTGGCCACTAGGCTTCTGAAGGTGGAATCGGTGAATTGGGTTCCATTATCCGTGGTAATGGAGTGAGGTATCCCATACCTTGTGATGATATTTTTGTAGAAGAACCTCCGACTTCTCTGGGCGGTGATGGTGGCCAATGGTTCTGCTTCTATCCACTTTGTGAAGTAGTCTATTCCCACAATTAAGTATTTGACTTGCCCTGACGCCTGGGGAAAAGGACCTAACAAATCCATTTCCCATTTTGCGAAGGGCCATGGAGAAGTTATACTAATGAGCTCCTATCCAAAAATAAATCAACTAAAGATTAGAAGACTTCTTAACAGCATCAGTCTGAGGAGAAGGAGGGCGAGCCTGAAGAGGAACAGCATCCACAGTGCCATCGTCCCGGTTTAAGATTTGGCAGTCAGGATCAGAAGCAGGAGGGCCGACCTTAGTAGGAGGAACAGTAGGAGTTGACACCTTGACAGAAGGAACAGGGAGAGGTTTAACATCATCATCATCCTCATCATCAGGGACAATCTTACCATCCCTGACAACATTATCCAAGCTGAAGAGAGTGAGGTTAGCCTCAAGAGCAATAATCCAAACTTGCTCCTTCAGGTTCTCGTAAGCAGCAGTCACGCTGCCAACGAGATGACCCTGGAGCTCAGAATAATCAGCCCGGGCGTTCTCCAACTCCTCCTTCAAATGCATTCCCTCCCGATAGGATGTGACGTAACTCTCCTTATGCCTTAAGGCCGTGTCCTCGGCCAACCGCACAGAAGCTGCCAGAGCAAGGGAACTCGCCTTTTCATTCTCCAGATCCTTCTCCAACTTGGCTACCTTTACTTCAAGCTCCTCCTTCAGGCCCTTCATCCGATCAAACTCCTGTTTAGCCTCCTCCATAAAGGCTTTGGTGGCGTGGAGAGGAAGATTTTGAGCAGTCCGGTATAAGGCAGCCCCCATATACGCCATTCTGACACTACTTCAAGTTATAAAATCCAGATGGTGAAGGAGCGACACATCGTCCATAGGAAGGGCACCGTAGGGACCGATTTGCTGATCCACAAATTCAATCGCATTAAAGTCAGGAGCATCAAAGTTGAAAGGCTCAGCTATTTTTTGTTTTTTGTTGGGAGGAGCACCAGAACTAGAAGCAGAAGTTGGTGGAGGATCAGCCAGACGAACCCGAGGAGTAGGGATCACCTTCCTCGGTCCAGGAGAACTTGGCACAGGTGGCTTCACTTGCACTTGGGAAGATCCCTTCCCAGCCGCCTTGGCCGAGATGTTCTGAGCAGCAGTCGCCTTCTTTGCCCTTTTGAAGGCCTTCATAGATTCATTGTTTTTCGACATCTCTGCAAGCACAAAATCAGTCATAGTAAAGGGTTACAATCACAAGATGAAGAAGCCAAAACTAAGAAACAAGTATAGAAACAAGTCAGGCAAATACCCAAAACAGCCCGGACCAGGGACGGGTCATTCAAAAATCTTTTTGTATCAAGATGGGGTGGAGCTCCCCACAAATCCTCAAGAACAACAACAAAGGCACGCTCAACATCGTCAAGCATATCCCAGGAATATCGAGACACTCTCACATCCTTCTGCCACTCTAGAGGGAAAGAAGGCTCATCATTTTCATCAAGAAAAAAGGGGCGGGCCCCCTCGACAGCACGAACTTTAAAGAAGTAATTCTTGAAATCCTTAAAGGACTCATCATACGTAGCAAACACTTTATGGCCCTGGGCAGACCTGAAAGAAACCCAGGAAGCTTTCTTTTTTGAAGAGCCACCAGGCTTGGCGGAAACAAACAGATAAAGGAAGAGAGCCTGAGAAGGTGTTACACCTAACTCTTGGCAAAGTAGTTGGAAAATTTTGATAAAACCCCAGGAATTCGGGTGAAGCTGGGATGGGGAAACATTGCACGACCACAGCAGGTCGATCTCAAAAGCAGTAAAAGGAAAAGTAACATCCAGTTGACTGAAGAAATATTCATAGGCATAGAAGAAGGGACGCTCCCCCTCGGTGGAGGTCGGAAAACAAACCCTCTCATCAGAATCAGGAGCAACAAGCTCATAATCCCTCTCCCAGGCACTGTTACCACAAATCCTATAACGCTTTCTCAGCTCTATGCAAAATTTAGCATCCACAACAGAAACACACATCAAGACAAGGGAGTCCAACCAATCGGACATCCCCTCAGAAACTCTGGAAGACATCTCTACAATGTTATTGCGAGAAGACATGAGGCCAACTAATCATACAATAAGAAAAGAAGATGGGATTACTAAAAAACATCTCGGACAAGGGATAAAACAACTCGATCAATACGATACAGAACAAACAGAAAAGGAAAACCCCAAGACTCAAACCAAAGTCCTGGGGCATCCTTTGGAGGCAGTAACAAAGCAGGTTTTCAGGAAAAATCTACAGCTCGCACCCTAGCATCTCTCAAACAAGAAAAGAAGACTTCAGACAGCAAGCATTTTTTCATCAAAGCAAAACAAAACACAAAAAGTCATCAAAATCACGCTCTTACAGTCTACCAGCAAAAAGCATCCCCCAAAATCAAGCACGCCAAGTAGAAACCACCAAAGGCGCAACCTTTTCCCAGAATCAGACAAAAAACAATTTCAAATAAAGCGAGGAAAGATGCAGATTTTCTATCGGTATCAGACGGAAACAACAGAACATGCAAAGCCTTAAAAATATCAAGCAACAGGAAAGGCAAAAAGGGTCATGCAGAAGATGAAGAAACTCCCAGAATACACATTTCAACAACAAATAGGCGCGACAAAAACAGAAAGATCCAAACTTTCTCAAAATCAAAACTTCATCACAAAGCCAAAGCAACGAAAGAAGAAGAAAATATGAATGGAACTAACCTGAAGAAGAAAGAAGCTTCGAGGGAAAATGAAGACGTAAAATGAAAACTACCCAAAAAATCGCCGAACGACTCTGCAACGCAAGAAAAGCGAAATGTGGGCAAAAAACAGAGAGAGAAAGAACGAAGAGGTTGCGAAGAGGAGTGAAGAAGGAAAACCGTTTTCTGATCGCAAAATTCAAAGTAAAAGGCCACAAGGAAAAACGGGGCAATTAATACCAATTAATGAGGGTATTAAAACCCTCGCATGTTCCCAAAGCGCTGATATAAAAGCGCGCGCTTGTAAAGAAAAACGTTTCGCATTCAAAAAGGCTCTACAAGGAAAGGAATCGACAAAATGCTTGAGTTCGGCTTCACTAGACCGAAGTCAAGGACTCGACCTCAACAGAAAGACCGAGCTCAAGCAGGGGCACTGTTCATACCCTGGGTCGAGCTATCCAACTTGGGATGATTGGAGACAAAGCGACCGACCTGTTTAGGTCAAGCGGACCTACTTCTTTACGAAGAACTCGGCCAAATCGACAGGAAAAGCCCAAAAAGGGCCCAACTCAAGGAACAACAGCCCAATCCAAAGGCAGCCCAAGCCTACAGAGAGAAGGGCGGTTCCGTTGAAGATAAGCTGACCTCAACTCAAAAAGATAAGATAACTAACTTATCTTATCTAAAAAGGTCACTCTACAACCATTATAAATGCGCTGGAGCACCCAGGTATAACTCATACTCTGATTCTACATAAAAACATGTTTAATACCTGTGCTAACTTAAGCATCGGAGTCTCTTGCAGGTACCCCCCACCCTCCGGTGACGAAGGATCAGCAGTGCAACCAGTCCAACAGATCGGATACGATAGCTCCGGCCTTCTCCGACCAGCCGGACACGTCGGTACCGATCCATACAGAAGATCTCAACCAAGATCGACCTCCAGTTTTAGGTAACCCTCAGAACAGAAACTATGACAAATTATATATCGTTGCGAAGCCCCGGATGTTAGCTTTCCAACGCAACTGGAACCGCCTCATTTGGACCTCTGTAGCTCAAGTTATGATCGATTGAATGCGAAGAGGTCAGGCTTGACAGCTTTGCAATTCCTTCAATTTCTTGTATTTCTTCCTCTTTTGCATGCTTCTTTTCCATCCTCTTAGCCATTCCTACCCTGTAATCCCTGAAAATACTTAACACACATATCACGGCATCGAATGGAGATAAGAGAGGATTAAAATTAGCTAAATTAAGACCAAAGAAACATGTTTTCAATCATAGCACAAAATCAGGAAGGAAAATGTAAAACATGCAATTTCTATGAATAAGTGTGAGTTTAGTGGATAGAATCCATTAATTTAAGCACAAGATAAACCCTTAAAATGGGGTTTATCACCGCCGCTGTCCGCACTGCGCCCATGGTCGTCGAAACACATCTGCGTGCCACTCTTTCTTGTCAGTTTTAAGCTTTTGCATCTGTTTTGAGCTTCCGCCGCCTCTGTATTGCCATGCTTCCTGGTGCGGAATTAGAAGACCACAACTGAACCGGCAAATGCACCGGGTCGTACCAAGTAATACCTCAGGTGAGTGAGGATCGATCCCACGAAGATTGATGAACTAAGCAACAATGGTTGAGTGATTCACTTAGTCAGATAAACAGAAATTGGTGTTTTGGGTTCAATTATAAAATAGTAAATCAGGAGATTAAGAAAGCAAGCAGTAATTTGGTTGTGAAAGTATCTGAGTGAACAGTTAAGGTTTTAGAGATATTTATTTTTTTTGGATTAATAGTTCTTACCAAATACTTTAATAATGTAAGATTCAATTCATGGCAAATGCTAAGTGATTAAACCCTAATTTCATAGTGATTTAATCTCCTCTAACCCAATCAACCGCCAATTCTTTGGTCACTTAATTTAGATTAAAGGTTTTAGTCCAATTCTAGTTTATTAGCCACATAAACCCTAATTACCCAAATATAAGATGTTTATATGTCACATATCACGTTAAGTCCAGGTAATTGGTGATTTAGAAGGAATTACTTTCAAGCTGTTATTCAAGTGAGTTAACTTTTCCAAGAATCAACAAGAATTCATGTAGAAAAAGAGCTATCTTCCAATATACTCAAATTCATAAGATGAAGAACGAAAGTAATCATTGAATTTAAATCAGTTCATTAATCAAAAGTAGAATAATAATAATATTAATCCATAGAATAAACAGAGCTCTTAACCTTAACAGAGGAAGTTTAGTTGCTTATGGTTCAGAGAAAACTAGAGTTTCCAAAGTGTGCAAAGTGCGGAATGAGGAAGAGAGAGTAAAAGACGCCCGAAGGGCTGAATCTTTTTTCCTTTTTATATCTAGCCTAATTGATTTGGAAATAAAATAAAATAATAAAATATAAACCCTAAAAGATTGTGTTTGGTAATAATAATAATCAAAATAAAATAAAATAAAATAAAAGTAATTATTACTAAACTAAACCAACGAAGCCCCTTTCTTACATTCCAAATACGCGCTACTGGCGCTAAACGTCAGGCTCAACGTTTAGCGCCGCTAGTGTGTGGCTATGGACACGAATTACGAGACACCTGGCGCTAAACGTCAGGTCGAGACATTTAGCGCCAGGCCTACAGAAAGTTTGCACGCGTCACGAGGTGCCTAGCGCCAAACGGCAGGTAGTGGCGTTTAGCGCTATCTTGGCAGCTTCAAATTTCTTCTTTTTTCTTTTGTACGAACTCTGCCAAATTCACTCGGTTTTTTTCTGAAATAAATGAAATCACAATACGTTTCAAAGTAATATCTAAACAGATTTCAAACACTAAAATCTCAATAATACGCAATAAATTTATATCTAAAATAATAAGAAAATATAAAAAAGATGCTCATACATCACAACACCAAACTTGAATTGTTGCTTGTCCTCAAGCAACTAAAAACAATATGAAACTGAGAAGTGGATTCGCCTAAGATTTGAGTTTTCAATTAAGCTCATGTCCATTCACTGAGTGGAGTTAATGACACTATGATCTTGAATAGTTTTGGCATCTGACTATCTTTTGAAGTTCAGGAATATTAATATCCTTCAGAACTAGAACTTGGATGATATTATAAATTCTCCTCTTTTTAATCTCTGATTAATTCTTGAACACAGCATATTTTCTTTTGTTCTTTTATGAATTTGTTATCTCGCTTTTATTAAATACTTTGTTAGTATGTCCTATGCCTTTTTAAAGAATAGTTGGGACCTTTGTTAGATTTGATTTGTTGGTCATGGTTTTCAATTTTGTGGTTGCGTTTGCAATTTAGAAATAAGGAGGATACAATTGAATTTCTTCAAAAGCATTATGAGTATGACAATGAAAAGAGGAGAATGGTTGATATTACTATGACTGTCGTTATAAAAAGAGCTGGTGAGGAATGAGGAGGAGACTGGAATCAAATGAATCAATGCGGAAGAAACAATGGAGGAGTGTTTATTCTAACTAGTGGACAAAGTATTTGTAGATATGAACAGTTCAATATATAGGGACAATTTATTAATTAATGACGGACTAAGTGCATCTGAATATGTAAAGTTGATTTAGGTTTTGGTCATGCTGAATTGTGTTCTCTATGAATCTCAGTTTTCTGAAAACAAAAGTTGCATTCACATAGTATTTTGATGCAAAATAATATCATTAACTAAACCTTTACATGCAATGATCGGACTTGAATATTGTAGTTGTCATATCACTTTGGTGAGAGTTTTACCTTTACCTAAATGTAGGTTGTCTTCATATTCTGTGAGTGATTTACTAAATTGTGTTAATTTATTTTGCATTCAGAGTAAGTGGTTTTGTTAATCTTGGGTTGGATTTTATGTTTTGCTTTAAATTTAAAAGTTTTCTTCATGTTATTGTTGGTACGTTTACT
>NC_029792.2:11844516-11878525 GCF_000816755.2 Arachis ipaensis
ATACATCTCAGCTTACATTTGCTAGGACAAATTTTGTTCATAACAATCTGTAGAAATCAAAATTGAGTGTTCCTTTAGATAATAAGTTTACTCACATTCAAGATTTAAATTCATTCTTGGTTAGTATTAGTTGCTTTAAAAGAAAATATTTGTACCGTGTAATATTTAGCCTTTAGATGCACTTGCTTTTTAATGTGCAACTTCAGTGAAAAAAAGTGCAAAATCACACAATTTCAGTTCCTTTCAAGTTCTTTGGGATGGTTGAATTGTTAGAATTGATCAAACAAACAAACATGCAGTTACTAAGCTCTGTAAAGCACAAAATATCTTCTCAAAGGTGATCATCTATTGTAGCTGGGATTCAAACATGAGGAGAAGATTATTTTTACTTTGTTGATGCATATCTTGCAGCAGTAGCACAATCTTTTTATTATTATTATTTTATTTGTAGAATAATCAATTTTGTGGTTGGATAGAAAATATAAAACTTACATTTGAATTTGAATTTGAATTTTTGTGAGATGACGAAGAAGAAGAGAAAACACAGAGGACTGGGATGAAAGAAATGCTGAAGTGGAGGGCTACAACAAGGAGAAAATCCATATAGAAGATGATTTTACTGATCCGGAGCCTGATTATGAGGAAAGCAAAGCAGAAACGGACTCAACAATTGGGTATGTTTAAGGTAAAGCCATTTCCCAAATGGACCGCGAATAATTTTCTTCAGTGCCATTTTCTTTTCAATGGGTAGAGCCACAAGGTGGTTGATGAAATTTTAGATATGTGATGAAGTGAGTTATCTCTGTGTGCTTTGTCTTCCTTAGAACCTACTACCAACCTTTGTAACACTTTTTGTGTTCCCTGTGTTTCTTGAATTTATTGCTTAGTGAGTCTATGGTATGCTCCTATGTGTCCTTGTGTTCTTTGTTGCTTCTTCTATGCTTCTTTCTAGCATTCATTACTTCAATTGCTTCCATACTTGCTTCTTTGTCTTCCTATGTAACTATGTGACAGGAAGCAATGCTATTTATATTTTTTTTCTCCTTTTCAATCTCGGCCATGCATGTTGTTGTCAAGCTTAGGAATCATGTTTCCCAGTAAGCAATTCTTCGATTTTGGATTGATGTCTTAACTCTTGCCCTTTTTTTTTTTTTTTCTATTTTTTGTTCGATATAAACATTGAGTTGATTGTGACATCTACAAATTTTAATTTCTTTCATCTTCTTAAGGGTAAATGACAAATAAACTTACTATTTTCGAGAGAACACTTAATTTTTTAACCAAATTAGTTATGCATAATTTTCTGACAATTGAAGCTATGAGATACATAATTTTCTCCGTTCAAATAAGTAACTCTTTAAATATTTTTCTATTTGTATAAGACTGAGATGATTGTGATTTCTATAAATTTTAATTTCTTCTGTCTTCTCATTCTTAAATTTAAGAATATAGAACAAATAGGCTAACTATTTTCTTTGTAGCATATAGGTTTTTAACTAAAATTAATTATGCATAAGTTTCTTACTATTAAGAATATGAGATGCATAATTCTCTTGGCTCATTATCTATGACTCGTGAACATTTATGGTCTGAAACCCTGAACTCAGTAGAACTCCAGAGTGATACCTGATTACCTGTTCTTTTGTTTTTGGTCAACTTCAAAGCTTCATTTTTGGTCTTGATCAACGTCAAAGTAACAAACTCAGATATAGACACATTTTCTTTTTGGGCTAAACATTATTGGACCATGGTACTACTGATTCAAACTTTGGACCAAAGCTGAAAAGTAAAATAAGAAAAGAATCTACAAAAAAATGATTGCCCAATCGATGGTGCGTCTTTAGGGCCGTTTTGTTAAACACAGAGAAATAGTTTGTTATGGACAATTAGAAAGACGGAAAAGGACGAAAAACACTTTTGTTAAGTGGATACAAGCTGGCCGATATATTTTTTTTTTTTCGAAAGATAGAAAGATATTGAAAAACCACCTTTGTTTTTGAACCACTTCAAAATATCATTTTTTTCTTTCAATGCTTATTTTGTCAAAAATAGAATCTTTGAGGATCAAAATAATAATCTATTCTATCTATTCTATTATATAAAAATTGAATTTCTGTACTTAAGAGTGTTTTCTGATTTACTTCTTTTAACTCATTAAATACAAGTTATTACGATAAACTAACTATATCAACTAATTGATTTGATTAGATATTTAAATATCATATTTATTTTAATATTCTATTAATATTTTTTAATTTATTTCTTTTAATTTATTAAACCAAATTTATTGTGTGTACTAATTAATTAATTTAATTAATTTATTATTCATTAAAATAATAAATCTATGAATAAAATAGGCAATTGAGATATTTTCAACTAATAATTAAATCAAATCAAATCATATATATTGAGCTAAATTCAAATTATGTGAATTAAGGACTAAATTAAAATAAGATAATTTCTTACTTATTCAAGTTGAGTGTAATAAATACAAATTAATTTTATTAGATAATCATAGTTGTCTTGTCTACTATATATAGATGGCCACACAAAATTATAAGAATCGTGATTTTTATCGCTCTTTCAATTTCAACTCTTTTTTTCTTCTTTTTTTTCTTTATGTATAATTTCTTTTATATATAAATGTACCCAAAATGAGAAAGTATGGATGAGTGTTTTATTGATTGTTTGTTTGATGAATATATCTCAATTTAGACATTCTACTACTGTGGATAGAAATTAAATTGACCTGTAGCAATTCAAAGTGGCAAATGTATTTTTTTATAGTATAGAAGAATATTTGTTAAAATTAATATACCCATTGTAATGATTTTTTTTTCAATTGTTATATTTTTATGTCAGTCGTATAAATTCTTTGAAGGCACAAGATAATAAAATAGGTTAACTTTAATATCATTAGAAGCTAAATTTAATGGTTCAAATAAGCACCACTAATTATATTAAAAAAGTAATTTTGTAATAATAATGTGATTTACACATTAATTTTTTCGTGTAAATTCATTTCAAAATGTAGAAATTAAACTCAATTACGCTAAAATTTTAAAGGTAATATAGAATTTGACAATAAAATTAACATTTATTAAGGAAATAAATTTATTTATTGCTATTTTCTAACTATAAATAAAAACAAGACTTATGAAAAAATATTAATGGTATCGTTTTTATTAATTAAATCATAATGTTAGGTAGTTGATAGTTTCATAAGCGAAAATTATTAAGTAATTATGTAAAAATTAGCAACGAACAAACAATAAGAATTCATAAAAAATCTATTATATAATAGCAATTTCATAATTAAAATAGGTCACATATCATATTCTCATATATTCTATTTATTATCTATTCTATTATATAAAAATCAGGTTTCTGCGCTTAATGATGGAGTTGACGTGACATGTTTATAAGAGTGTTTAGTAATTTATTTCTTTTAACTCATTAAATATAATTGTTAGATTAATTAATTAATTATTAAAATAATAAATCTATGAATAAAATAGGTTCTCGAGATATTTTTTACTAATAATTAAATGGGTAAAGTATACTTTTTATCCCTAAAGTTTAACAAAAGTTTCAAAAATACCCCTAAGTTTTATTTTGTTTCAATTTTGTTCCAAAAGTTTTCGATTTGTATCAAATATACCCCTGACAGCTAATTTTTCAAAAAATTTAAGATTAATTCAATAACAATATCATAAGAACAACCCTCAACACAAGCAAATCAAGCATAATTTTCATGTATTATTGTTAGATTAGTCTTAAATTTTTTGAAAATTTAGCCGTTTAGGGTATATTTGATGCAAATCGAAAATTTTTGGGACAAAATTGAAACAAAATAAAACTTAGGGGTATTTTTGAAACTTTGACCAAACTTTAGGGACAAAAAATATACTTTACCCTAATTAAATTAAATCATATTTATTGAGCTAAATTTAAATCATGTGAATTAAGGACTAAATAAAAATAAGATGATATTTTAATTATTCAAATTGAATGCAATAAATAAAATTAATTTTGTTAGATAATCATGGTCTTTTGCTCTTTTATATATAGATAACCACATAAAATTATAAAAATCACTATTTTTATTGCTTCTGCTATTTTAACTTTTTTTTATGTATAAATGTACTCAAAATGAGAAGGTATGGATGAGTGTTTTATTAATTATTTATTTGATAAATATTATAGTCTGAAAATGTCTCAACTTAGGCATTCTACTGCTCTCGATGGAAGTTGAACTTCTAATAATTCGGGGTGACCATGATATTTTTTATAATATTACATAAAAAAATATTTTTTAAAATGAATATACCCATTGTAATTAATTTTTTTTGTCAATCTGTTATCTTTTACCTAAGAAACAATATCCATGTTGTATTATTTTTATCAGAAGCTATACATAATTGATTAATAATTCTATATATAAAAATACTTATGTAGTAACTAAATACCATATTGTTATCTCGCTAAAGTTAATTCACCTATGATTATGTGAATGTACAGCACTATCAAATGAAAATTGATTGGATTCCAATGAGGTAGGTGATCTTTTAGGCCCAATCACGGTAAGAGTTGAGGAAGGTTTGAAAAATACTAACAATACAAATACTTTTTATTTTTAAAACCCAATAATAAATATATAAATTAACACTAATATTGTTTTATACAAAATTATAAAATGTATAGCATACTCAAAACATATCTAATCTGTATTAACTGTCATTATTTATCAATTACGTTATGACAAATCTGGTTATTAAAAAAGATTAAAATTAACTTAAATATACACAATATTATTTCATATTTTTTATTTTTATTTTATTATCATAAAAAGTCATATATATTTGTTATGGCCTGGCCCAAACTGAATGTGGGCCGGCCCAACCCGGGCACCACCCGACCCGAACGGTTAGGAGCAAGGCGCCCGATCGCCGACCCGGACACGCGTCCCTGACATCTTCACTACAGCTGTGCAAGGGAGGCCTTGAAGAAGGTGGGCCTGCCTTTGCAGGGCCCACCTCTGACACGGTATATATGGGGAAGGACCTACCCTTCCCCCAAGGTACGTCACAAACCATCCTATCTTTACTCGCCTGCACACTTCACTGACTTGAGCGTCGGAGTGTCCTTGCAGGTGACACCCCCCTTTTCATCCGAAGAGTTCGGGATCTCGCTTACCCTCAGCCCAGAGACGTGTGATTAGACGACTCCCCCTTTCTCGATCAGAATATCAACGCAACCCGTCCGGTATCCGACTTACCGAACATTGGCGCCGTCTATGGGGATCGGCCTGAATGGAAGTTGTACTGGGCCCAGGTGGAACAGGCCATGAGACCGAGCGCAAAAGGGAGCCCTCCGTGACTTCCTCTCGACAGCGCGTGAGGTCCCCTCCGAGACGAACCACACGATCTCCATGACCCTTCGGAGGAACGGGCGACAACAGTGCCAGAATGATCCAAGAGCTGCGACACAGGATGCAAGACTTGGAACGCCGGCTAGCAGACCGGGAACACGACCAGCACACCACTGAGCAAAGCCACTCTCGTTCTCACTCGAGGAGCCACTCCCGACGTACAGCTAGCCCACGGGCTGAATCCGAGAGCGCCGGGGAGAGAGGGCGCGCAAGAAGACGCCACAACCCCATCATCTACACCAGGCACAAGAGGCGGCGTACCACGGATCGTGACCATGAGGACGCTCGTCGGGAGAACGACGAAGGGAGAACAATGAGAACTCGGGGACCTATGATAATGGGAGCGACCCCGTTCCATCGTTCCATCCTCGAAGTCCGGCTGCCAAAGCACTTTGACAAGCCAACGGACATGAGGTATGACGGAACGCAAGACCCGCTGGAACACCTCATGGCCTTTGAGACCAGGATGAACCTGGAAGGAGTGGGAGACAAGGTAAGGTGCCGCGCTTTCCCAGTCACCCTGGCGGGACCTGCGATACGGTAGTTCAATAACCTCCTGCAGGGCTCAGTAACCAGTTTTGCGGACATCAGCCGTACCTTCCTAGCCCAATTTACGACTAAAATTGCAAAAGCGAAGCACCCAATCAACCTGCTTGGGGTGACCCAGCGGCCCGGAGATCCAATCAAGAAATACCTAGACCGATTCAATGACGAGTGCCTGAAAATAGACGGGCTGACGGACTCAGTTGCAAGCTTGTTCCTGACAAACGGACTTCTGAACGAGGACTTCAGAAAGCACCTCACCACGAAGTCGGTGTGGACAATGCAGGAGATCCAATGTGTAGCCAGGGAGTACATCAACGATGAGGAAGTCAGCCAAGTCATGGCCGCCAACAAACGGCAGCCCTCCCACAATCAAGACCGGCACCGTGGGAATGGAGAAAGACAAAAGGAACACGCCAGAGACGGCGGTCCGAACAAAGCACCCAGGCCTTTCTCTCGGGTCAGAAAGTTCACTAATTACACTCCCCTTACTGCACCAATCATGGAAGTTTATCAACAGATCACCGAAAAGGGGATCCTGTCGAAGCCCCGACCACTAAAGGAACGAACAGGGGGAAACCGAAGCCTCTACTGTGACTATCACAAGGGCTATGGGCACAAGACACAGGATTGCTTCGACCTGAAGGATGCATTGGAACAAGCGATCAGGGATGGAAAGCTAGTTGAATTCTCCCATCTCATTAGAGAGCCGAGAAGACGGAATCGCGACCACAACGGCGAAGACAGGACACGGGCAGCAAAGCGACGCCAAGAACCGGAGGACGACGACCAAGGCCTCACAATAGTGAACGTGGTAACAGCTAGGAATGCGGTACCTAGGTCAAGGTCGGCACACAGGAAAGGCGCCAAAGTCCTGGCGGTATCCTCGTCCTCCGCACGAGGCACGAGAAAGCACCCATCCATTTCGTTCGGCCCGGAGGATCAATGGTTCGACGAAGTTGGAGAGAGCCCTCCCATGGTCATAACGGCCAGAGTAGGAACCGGTCTCGTCAAGCGAATCCTTGTAGATACGGGGGGCAAACTCGAACATCATGTTCCGCAATGTGTTCGACGCTTTAGGCCTAAGGGACGCCGACCTACAGACTCACCAGCACGGCGTCGTAGGGCTTGGCGACCATTTCATCAAGCCGGATGGCATAATCACCCTGCCGACCTCATTGGGACAAGGCCAGGGGAGAAGAACGATAATGGCGGAGTTCGTGATCCTACGAGACTCCACCGCCTACAACATCATCTTGGGGAGAAAGACCATCAACGACCTAGGAGGAGTCATCAGTACGAGGATGTTGGTAATGAAGTTCATAACTGAAGAGGGGTCAGTAGGATCTGTGAGGGGAGACCTGGAAACGGCGGTCACTTGCGACAATGCCAGTCTCTCATTAAGAAAGAAATCTAGGGAAGCATCGGGGGTATTTCTCGAGACCTGGATGCCAGAATTGACGACAAGCCCAGGCCCGAACCAGAAGGGGACCTGGAAAAGTTCAGGGTCGGGAACACGGAGGACAAGTTCACGTTCATGAATAGGAACCTCCCCCATGAATTAAAAGAGCCCTTGATGGAAATGATTAGAGCCAATAGCAATTTGTTTGCTTGGACACCTGCCGATATGCCGGGGATAGACTCCGGACTTATGTCACACCGCCTAGCCATCAGGCCGGAAGCCAAACCAGTGGCTCAAAGAAGAAGAAAAATGTCTCAAGAAAGGGCAGAGGAAGTGGCCAGACAAACGGCCAGCCTCCTTGAAGCAGGGTTTATCCGAGAACTAGACTATTCTACCTGGTTGTCAAATGTGGTCCTGGTAAAAAAGAACAATGGGAGATGGAGGATGTGTGTAGACTACTCTGATCTCAACAAGGCATGTCCCAAGGACTGCTACCCCCTCCCAACATTGATACACTCGTCGACGCGGCCGCGGGGTACCGGTATCTGAGCTTCATGGATGCCTACTCCGGCTACAACCAGATACCGATGCACCGGCCAGATGAGGATAAAACGGCGTTCATAACGCCAGGAGGGACTTACTGCTACAAGGTGATGCCTTTTGGTCTGAAAAACACAGGGACGACGTACCAGAGGCTGATGAACAAAATATTCAGCAATATTATCGGCAAAACGGTAGAAGTCTACGTGGACGATATCCTCGCAAAGACCGCCCGACCTGAAGACCTCCTAAGCGACCTGGAGAATGTGTTCACATCCCTCCGACAACACGGCATGAGGCTCAACCCGCTAAAGTGTGCCTTTGCCATGGAGGCCGAAAAGTTCCTGGGTTTCATGATAACCCAAAGGGGAGTGGAAGCCAACCCCGAAAAGTGCCAAGCGATACTCCAGATGAGGAGTTCGGGTTGCATCAAAGACATTCAGCGGCAGGCGGGAAGGCTCACTGCATTGTCCCGTTTCCTCGGTGCATCGGCAGCAAAGGCCCTACCCTTCTTCAACCTGATGAAGAAAGGAATAGCGTTTGAATGAACCTCTGCGTGCGAGGAGGCATTCAACCACTTCAAAAAAATCCTAGCAACACCCCATGTGCTCGGGAAACCCAGAGCCGGCGAACCACTCTACCTATACCTAGCCATAACAGAAGGAGCGCTTGCAGCGGTGCTGGTGCGAGAAGAAGGGAAGGCCCAGAAACCGATCTACTTCGTGAGTAAAGCGCTGCAAGGGGCAGAACTCAGGTACAACAAGCTGGAAAAATTGGCACTAGCACTCTTGATCTCTTCCCGCAAACTACGACAATACTTCCAGAGCCACCGATTGGTCATGAGAACGGACTATGGGATACGTCAGGTGCTCCAAAAACTTGATTTGGCGGGGAGGATGATAACCTGGGCCATCGAGCTGTCCCAATACGATCTGAGCTACGAACCCCGACACGCGATCAAGGCGCAAGCGATAGCGGACTTCCTAGTGGAAGTAACCGGAGCCGAGGATACGGGCACACGGTGGAAGCTCCTTGTGGACGGGGCTTCCAACCAGACGACCGGGGGCGCCGGGATCATCTTAGAAATCCCGGCCGGAGTCATTTACGAACAATCAGTCAAGTTCGAGTTTCCCGTATCAAACAACCAAGTAGAATACGAAGCCCTTCTGGGGGGCTTGGTTCTATCTTGGGAAGTCGGGGCTACAAGGTTGGAGGTATGCAGTGACTCGCAGGTCGTCACCGCGCAAGTAAATGGAAGCTACCAAGCCAGAGACTCGCTGCTACAAAAATACTTGGAAAGGGTCAAAGAACTGAGAAAACAATTTGAGGAGGTCACGGTCCAGCACATCCCAAGGGAAAGAAACACACGAGCAGACCTCCTATCCAAGTTGGCAAGCACGAAACCTGGGACCGGCAACCGCTCCCTCATTCAAGGCATCGCGAAAGAGCCCACAGTTACCCTACACCTGACCACGATGAGCCCCTCCTGGATGGACCCCATCACCAATTTCTTGAAAAACGGCAAACTCCCTACGGATGGAAAGGAAGCCAAAGCATTGAGAAGGGAGGCTGCCAAGTACACGGTCATACAGGACCAGCTATTCAAAAAGGGACTTAGCCAACCTTTGCTGAAGTGCCTATACCCCGACCAGACGGACTACGTGCTCAGAGAAGTCCATGAGGGATGCTGCAGCCACCATATCGGGGGCAAACCCCTAGCAAGGAAGCTCATCCGAGCTGGATATTACTGGCCGTCAATGATGAATGACTCCAGAGAATTCGTGAAGAAATGCGCCAAGTGTCAACAGAACGCCAACTTCCACAGAGCACCAGCTTCCGAGCTAAGCCTACTGATGTCTTCCCGACCTTTTGCACAGTGGGGAGTCGACCTCTTGGGGCCCTTCCCGGTTGGCCCAGGGCAAGTCAAGTACCTCATAGTTGCCGTCGACTACTACACCAAATGGATAGAGGCTTATAAAAAAAAAAGAGAACCCGCAAACCCGCCAGCGTACCATTAGACGGGGCGGGGGAGAAATTCAGGATCGCCTTACTAGGCAGGGCGGGACGGGCTAGCCCACCAGATGGCGGGCTTTCCCATTTGTCACCCCTAATGGGGACATAGACATAAGTACCCGTCTCATAAAACCTATTAAATATACGGGAATATAAAATTATTAATTTATCCTAATTTATATATACATAAATCCATTTCTTGAATTTAGTAACCCTAATTTCTGCCTCCAATTCAAATTCTTCCTTTTTCTTCCAGACTCATTATCAGCCTCAATCCTCTCTCTCTAACTCACTTTCTCTGCCTCTCAAGTCTGTCACTACGTCGTTCAGTATCGTCTCAAAAAATTATGTTATGTTATTATGTTGGAATATATTTTTATGTTTTTTCCTTTTAAAATGTTATTTTTTATAACGAATATGTTATAAATTGTGTTGAATTATATTGAATTGATTATTTTATGATTATTATATTATGTCTTTTTGTGTTAATTTTTTTCAAAAGTTTTTAAAAAATATTTGTAGATACTCGAGGAGATCTGCGTTCCCTAAAGGGTAATTAAACATAAACTTGCAATGACAGAGAAGGAACGGGAGCATTTTTTTTTAAATAGGAGTGAGGGATGAGAAGGGGGCTTCTCACGCTCTCCTGAGTACTCGTTACCATATCTAACTAGCAACAGGATCCAATCTGAGCCGATTTAAGAGGGGACACGTCGACTTCATTTGCATTGGGCATTTAAGATAATGAACGTAAGTCGAATTTGAGACCCTAACAATGGATTTAGTTGATCTTGCTTGCATTGAGGTCTTAATAGGCCCAAATATATTTTGGATTAATATTTTGAATCATTGTTATAATAAATATTATACTATTTACTATTATAACACTTACTATATGTAAAAGTTGGATATTTTTTAATATTATAACACTTAATATTTACAAGACATTTTTTAATTTAAGTTAAAAAAATTAATTATCTCTTTTTTAGTTTTAAATATTATTTTTTAATGTAACAAAAAAGTGAAAATAACAATAATCACTCACATAATTAAAATAGATAATTTTAATATATACATGACACTATATATATCAAGAATTATTATATATGATATATAATTTTTTTTTCTTTTCTGTAATGATTATTTATATAATTTATTGAATAATTTTTTCATCTTAATATTTAATAAATGTAACATACAAAATATTATTTAACATACAAAATAAATAACTTAAGTCATTATCTAAGATAACAAGTATAATAGTACAAATATTTATTTATTTATTAGTAGTGAAAAATATGTAAATAATATAAATTGATATTTTTTTAGTATAAAAGCAATAATAAAGATTATTAATTAAGTTAATTACATAATTAAAAAATTATGAAGAATTTTTTAAATAATAATAAAAAATAAGATTACTATTTTTACATATTACAAAGTTTATGAAAAAAATTTTGGATAATAAATCAATCCTTAATAGATTATACATTAATTCTGTCAAAAAAATTAAATAATTAATATATTGGATATTATTATTTACGTACTAATATAATATATATAATATATATTATCGATTACTAAGTTTATAATTAATTTTTAATCCAATTTTCGGTAATTAAAATTTAAATGATTGAAATTATTAAATGCTGAATATTTTGTATCTAATCAATTTATTTTTTTATTGAAATTAAAAAAAAGAGTTGTTAATCAATTTTAAATTTAAATTTAAATTTGAGTAAGAAAATAAAAAAAATTTAAATTCTATCTCACTAACCAAAATTAATTTTAAGATAAGAAATTACTTTGTACATCATATATATTGTAAAATAGTATGGTCATTTGCTATTTTTTAATGGTAAATACTATCAAATAAAACAATGTAAGAAATTAGAAGAAAATATATTTACAAATTTAGAAAATATTAATTTATTTTTCAATAGAATAAATTATATATTGAATAACAAAAGTTGTTATTGGTTTCTTTTCACACTAACTAATACTCAACGATGGTGTTTTGGTACACTATATTACCAAGAAATATTAATTGATCTAATAACTTTTGTAATGACATAAGTTTATGAATTTGAAAATTTAGAAATCATTTCATAAAATGTGAAGTTTTAACAAGTAACAAGGTTGATCATATTGTTTTGACTTCAATAATGAATATAATACAAACAAATAAAATTGTCCCAAGTAAATTTCAACAAAGACAAAAGTCCATGAGTATTGCTATTAATGAAAAATTAATCTATTTTAAAGACATACAATTTTTTTTGTACGAATTTCTTAACTCGACAAGTCGATGACTAATCCACCACATATTGATGCTCTATTTATTAAGGGTTTGTCGCTAACTAATAAATTATTATACACACAAGTAGGGCTGGAAGTGAGCCGAGCTGAGCCGAGCTAGACCAAGCTCAAGCTCGGCTCACGAAAATTGAGCTTGGCTCACGGCTCGACTCATTAACAATCGAGCTTATTTCTTAAGCTCAAGCTCGGCTCACCAAAAGCTCACGAGCTGGCTCAAGCTCACGAGCTGGCTCAAATAAGAGAAACATAAATACATAATCTATAATTTTATATCAATAAATTATAATTTATATATTTTTAAAAATATTTGAAAAGATTAATTTTATATATTATTTATCTATCAATAAATTATAAATTTTTTATTTATGTCCTATATTAAAATTATATATAAAAAATAAATATAAATATTAAATAATTAAGATTGTTATAATATATATATATATATATAATCGAGCCAGCTCACGAGTTAATGAGCTGAGCTTATCCAAGTTCAAGCTCGGCTCATTTAATTTATGAGCTCAATTTCAAGCTCAAGCTTGGCTCACCAGCTCACGAGCTTAGCTTATCGAGCTGTTAACGAGTCGAGCTCGAGCTGGCTCATGAGCTGGCTTGACTCACTTCCAGCCCTACACACAAGGCGAAATTCGAACTCCAAATACTTACTTAAACAAACAAATAAGATAACCATTCAACCAATTCAAATTGATTAAAATAAATATTAATTATTTTTAATATTTTTAAGTTATAAAATATTTATAATAATAATTACTATAAATATTTTTTATTTAAATTTTAATAAAATTTTTTTATATAATTTTATGTATTATCCTTTGCAGGATATGGAAACATCCACTAGTTTACTTATAAACATTGGATTAACCAAAATTTTAAAGATACGGTTTAATTGAATAGTGTGATAAGTAGTCTGAATTTACATAAGCCTTTTGGTAAGTGGAGATAGCCTAATTACTGAAAAAATAGTTATAATCAACGCATTGGTCTGTTGCTCTGAATTGGCAAGTTTATAGAATATAGATACACTTCACCTCCTATAAAGGGTATTTTAGACGTTTCGCCTGTCCCACGTGCAATTTAGTGTTTCTCGCGCAGTTGCTCTGGGAATGTGAAAGAGGGTGCGGAATTTACAAATCCAATTCCGATTTTCATCGATTTTCCGATTCCTAATCCTACCCTATCCTGATTCGCCGCCGCCATGAGCAACAAGAAGCAGAGGTTGTTGAACCCGAATACGAATCCTGAAGAGGTGCTGTCAGTCCCAGTGAAGCAGAGTGATCCGGATTCCGGTGGAGCTGTACCGGCCGTTACGCAAGTTGGTAACGACAATATACTCAGAGAGCAATGCACAGAAAGTTGAAAGCGTTCTCGAAACCCTAAACAAATGCCGCAGCGACATGGTGGAGCGAGGGGACCTCTCCCTTCCCATGCAGCGTGACTGCCTCATCCACTACTTCAAATGCCTCTGCATGGTTGAGCCACTCTTCTCCGACGCGGACTCCGACGCGGACTCCAACGCCATCGTCTTTGTCTGGTACGACGCCTTCTACTCTGAGCATGAGGGTGGGGTCTCCTCCCAGCGCAACAGCATCCAATTGGAGAAGGCTGTTGTTCTCTTCAACCTTGGCGCCATTTGAAATGCTGCGTGATGACCTCCCTCTACCCATGAGCCGGGACTGCCTCATCCGCTATTTCAAATGCCTTTGCATGATTGAGCCTTTGTTCCCCATGACTACCTCACCCAACCCACCTATCTTTGTTTGGTACAATGCCTTCAACCCACATCAGGACTCTTCTCAGCACAACATCCATTTGGAGAAGGCCTCTGTTCTCTTCAACCTGGGAGCCTTTGGCTCCCACATTGCTCTCTCCTGCGATCTCACCACCCTCCAAGGCCAGCGCATTGCCATAAACGCTTTACATGATGCTGCATATTGGTTCTTAATACTAACGCATGAGGCTGAGAAGGCATCTGCCACCATTGACTTGACAATAAGCTGCGCCCAGATTCTGCGCTAGATAATAACAGCTACGATTGCTGACTTGGAATGCAAGTTTCCTCAACCTCCTTTTGTATCACATTCTGTTGGATGTCCTGTATGAATCGTCATCTACCTTTTCAGTTGATCTTTTCTTAGCACATTTGATTTTTGTCAATCTTGATTTGTTTAATTGTTTGATTGGGATGATGTAGGTTTCTCTGCTTTATTGGAAAGCTTTTGAACTGTCGGCATTGGGGCCTTTAGCTGAGACTTGTCTTGTTAAATCCTTGATACCTAATTATCTTGGGTCTAATTTGAGAACCTGCCATAATGAATTTATACCCAAGGTTGTAACTTTTAGGGTTAATCTTGTCAACATTTTTTTTTTATGTGCACACCAAATGAACATTTGGCTGCTGATTTCATTGCAGATAATTTTCAAAGAGGATTTTAGAACTAAAGTCCATGGTGGATATTTTGACCAATATGGGTATGTGTAGAATTTTGCTTTGGTCAAATTATTCAATGATGCTTTCAAATGATGAGTGAGAGATACTAATGAAAAGAATTTCTGTATAGCAATTTTACTTTCACTGATGATATTGAAAGTTGAACTTTGATTTTTCATTTTTTTTATATGCATCAATATTGAACATCTATTATTCGTTTTGTATAGGATTTCTCTAATTACGCCTGTGTAAGTATAAATCATCAGTGTACAACTTTTAATTTGGCAGAATTATCCGAGACATTATTCAAAACCATCTGCTTCAGGTGAGCTCTTCATTTTCATAATGATATAGAATAATATACTTTGACATTGTTATAATTATTTTGTCTTGTCAAGTGGATGCTTCTGTTAAATCATAGCTCATAAGATATCCAATATGTTGAATTTTTCTCATCACTTTTCTACCGTTTAGGTTCTTTGCTTGGTTGCTATGGAAAGGCCTGTTTCTCTCAATCCTGAGCACATTCGGGATGAGAGAGTGAAGGTGTGCACATTTTCCCTTCCATTTATGCCAAAATTATCATGTTATGCTGATATGAGGCCATCAATATCAGCAGAAAATCCTTGTTCTCCTTTTAAATCGGGTTCTCATACTTGCAAATATCAATTGAATCAGTGAGATATTTTCATAACGGGAACCTTTCGTTGTTGCACTTCAATATTTATCTAGATTTTGAGATGTTCCATAGCTTGCAGTCAAAGTCTAAAGTGTTTTCTATTGGTCACAAAAAATGCAGGTTCTTGAATCAGTAGTACCTATCGGCGACAATGAGGTTGTTCTTGGACAATATGAAGGCTATAGAGATGACCCAACCGTACCTGATGACTCAAACACTCCAACTTTTGCAGCTGTTATTCTGTGCATACACAACGAAAAATGGAAAGGTATGATAAAATCTTTAGCATTTTCTTTCCAAAGGAAAATAAGCATAATTATCTTGTCATGCATTCCATAATTTTCTTTTTGGCATCAGGTGTTCCTTTCATACTAAAAGCAGGGATGGCCTTAAATTCTAGAAAAACAGAGATACGAGTTCAATTCAAGGATGTTCCTGATGATATTTTCAAGGATGTTCCTCATGAAATTTTCCTGAAATTTTCTGGTACCGTACCTTTTTCATTTTTGGGTGTTATCTCTTCATACATAAAAAGTATTGAGATGTTGATCATCTCAATAATCCATAATCGCAAACATGACAAACATAGATACATGTTCTTTATCGGCTTTGAAAGTGAATATAAATGTTTTCTAGTAAATATTTTTGGGAATAGATCCTCTCAATTGTTAAAAAAAATTGAGGGAGTAAAGTATAATCTCTAACCCTTCATTGCTCTGTCTCTCATTCTTTTTCTTGGTCTCACTTATAAAATTAATGGGGAGAGATCACACTTTACTCCCTTAATTGTTAAAAAAATTGAGAGGATCCATTCCCAATATTTTTCCTCATTCATCAAAATATCGATGTCTGCAAAACGAAACCTCACTGTAAACTTGTGCATGTCTAGGTCAGAAGCATCGGAGAAATGGGTTTCGTATCTGCCTACAGCCTTTAGAAACTATTTACATGAAGCTTATGGTATATGATCGCCTATGTTTCGACGATTCTCTATATTGTCAGATGCATTCATTGAGATTGGAAGTTTGATGTTCATATAGCAAATATAGATCTCCCAATACACTGTTTGGAATCAAATTCCGTGATATCTAAATGCCGAATTGGCACGGTTAAATCCAAAATTATTTTATTTTTATCTCAACTTGTAATAATTAGACTAAATCTTCTTGCCGAATCACTGAAGAAGTGCACTCCATCTATTGATTTCTTGTATTCATTCACTTGATAATTTAATGTTAAGTGTATTTAAAAACCATTATATGTTAGATTTAGATTATGCATTTGTTGCATAAGTCTTTTACAAAATCCATGATATCTGCTGTTGTTGCAGTACAAGCTAGGTAATTTGAAGATGTCCACATATCAAAGTGAACAGGAATTGTCCTACCGGCGCGGAAAGAAGGGGTTACCATTCAGGATGCTTATGAGAATCTCATTCTCGACACGTATGTTCACTTTCCCAGTTCATGTTTTATGAATTATCAATTTTTTCTAGCCTTATTTTATTATACATCCATGCCACATAATAACACTAACGGTAGAGTTACCAATCAGTTCGATAGTACGAAAGAAACAGATTTGAGTTGAATAATAATGGCAATTGTATCGTGTTTTGCAGGATTGGAGGCGATCAGCAACAATTCCTTCGTAGAGATGAATTGGAGGTAACAAATTGTTACATGGTTTGATACAATGTTTCATATATCCTTGAAAGACTAATGTAATGTGCTTAACTATATCAGGCATCATGGAAGATCTTCACCCCGATACTGCACATAATTGATAGAGGGGAGTTCAAGCCACTCCCTTATGAGGCATACGGTAAAGATAATTGCTGCGAAAAGCGGGCTATGTTGAAACACCCGTTGTTGTAAAGAGCCCGCGATATTAGAGCCCGCGATATTAGTTGCTTATATAATGTATATACAATAAAAACCTTATATGGAGCCCTCCTATATATAATGGGTGGTACTAGTTTATGGATTTTCTAAGAAATGTACTCTCTTCAAAGTTGAGTTGGTTGGGTATGTTACGAATTTGGTTTGCATACACTTGTTTATGTTTGTCTTTAATGTTGAGCAAGTTAATTCATTCATCTTCATTCCATTATAATATTTAAAATGTTATATTTTGAAAACTACTTTTAATAAATTACTTTTGAAAATTACTATTCAATCTGAGGAATAAAATATCCACAAAAGGTATTATGATGGAGAAATGAAATCTCAACAAATAGTTGTCCTGGTACTAATATATGGTTATTTTAAAAGGTCCAATTCATGGTTATTTTAAATTGTTGATAAAAAAAACGGATAATGTGGAGAGCCCACAAAAAGAGCATTTAAAACAAAGTGTATTTTATTTTTATACCGCATAACAAATATATTAGCACCAAGAAAAATTAAATTAACAAATATTAGTATACAATGTGTACAATAGAATTAAAAAATGAAGATAAAATTAAAATGTGCACAATTGAATTAAAAAAGAGCACTGCTAGGGGCCAATGATCTAACGGAAATTTAAGTTGATTTTGGAATTCACTAAGGAATGAACTCTTAACCTTTTGAATCTAAAACTCTAATATCATGTTATAAAACCACTCATCCCAAAAGCTTAACTTGGTAGAAAAATGTAACACTAATGATTTTATTTCTAATACTTCCTAAACTTCCATTATACACATTGTACAAAATTTTCATTGGCTCCCTATACTTCTTCATTAAAAAATGAAGATAAAATTAAAATTTTGAAAAATTAGGATTAGCATTTAAACTCATTTAATTATGTACTGTTATTTCTAATCTCACTATAACCTCCAATACACGTCTAAAACTCGCTGCCATCTTCTCTAGTTCTCACATCACGGTGCTGCACTACCTGTCGGCCATACCGACGCCGCCACAGCCTCCCATCGACACCGCCTCCACCTCCGCTGGTCAGCCCGACGCCCCTCGCCCTCTGCTGCTGTTTTCGCGCCACTCTCCAGGCAGCCATCATCGCGGACAGCAAGTTCTACCTCCCGGTTGCGCGTTTGTTGGGCTAGGCTCGTCTTTCTCACCTGCGTCGTTGCAACCCTCGGCCGACCATGCCGCCGACGCCGCCACAGACTCCAGTCGACGCCGCCACGGGTTCCCGCATATGCCGCCAAAAGCTCAATGACGCCACTGTTTGAATTAATCGTGTGGATGATTATTTTAATTTTTATGTAGATGATTATTTTGATTGGATTGGATTTAGTTATATATAATTAAAATATATTGGATGTTCAATTTATTAGGTATGCGGATGATTATTTTTATTCTTAAGTGGATGGTTATTTTTACTAGGGTGAGTGGCGTGTGACAAGCCAAGCAGCAATGATGAAGTGGGATAATTATTGATGAAGGTGGGATGGCTAAATAAGAGAGTTTTGGAATGAAATGTTTTGGTAAATTAGGATTTCGGATGGTTATTTTTTTGAAATAACTAATTGGATTTTTTTTAATTTAAAATTTGTAATTGGGAAATTTAAAATTTAAAATTTGATGTAAAATAATTGAATGAAAATTTTTAAATTTAGGTAATTTATAGAGTGATTTTTATTATTTATCCCTAGTGGGATTCATATATAAATCATATATACACGGTGTGTAGGAGACGCTCCATTAACCTAAAACGCACCGTTGGAGAGACTGCAACGGACAATTCCCTTATACTAAGAGGATGCTTTGTCAATTACACGTAGAGTGCAGCTAGATTTTTGAATGAGTGAGCAAATGGGCTTGTATTTTTTAATCAATTCAACTAGATATTCTTTAAAAATGGTACAATATTCAGCATTTTATTACAATAATTTAAAAAAATTAAAATAAACACATCTAAAAATTATAAATAGATTTACTGTCTTTTTAAAATTAAATATACATTCAAAATACAATCTAAAAAAATTAAAATTTAAAATTTAAATTTTAAATTTCTATTTCAGATTTAATATATTTAATTATTAATATATTATAATTTAAATACATATCTAAAATTCAAATTATTCAAAATTTTAATTTTAAAATTATAAAATAAATCTTAAACCATCAAATTATTAACTAAACCCATACAAAACACTCAAAGAAGCAGAGAGAAGTCACGTTTGCCCCACATCGAAAACCCAGAGGCGCACATTGAGAAGTCATCCTCCGCCGTCGTTCATCCGCGCCACCTCTGTCGTTCATCCGCGCCATCTTCCTCTTCTGCGCTCATCCTCAACGCTGTCTTCCTCCTTCTCGGCGTTCATTCACAACGCCACATTCCCCTTCGTCAACACTCATCTTCGTCGCCGCCTTCCTCCTCCTCGTCGCCGTTCGTCCACGCCGAAAACTTACCTAAGGTTTGGATGGGTCTCTGATACCATTACTTTTTTTTTTATTATTCTGTGTAAATTTTGATTTTTTCTGAAATAAAAAATCGAATAAAATGGCCTAAAGAGATTTTCATATATACTGCAATGTTAAATTATTTTTGCACGTACAATTTCTGTATTTTGGAAGTGTTTTTTAGTGTTTAAATTTAAATTTTAGATTTATGATTTTGGATGTGTTTCAAAAATATTTTCTTTATAACTTCATAATTTTAGATGTGTTACAATTATTTTTTAATGTTTAAATTTAAACTTTAGATTTATGATTTTGGATGTATTTTAAAAATATTTTTTGTATAACTTAATCATTTTAGATGTGTTACGATTGAAAAAGAGACTACAATTGAAAATATTTTAGTTTGTGTATATAATTATATTCGACTATTCATCACTAGAAAGTCGTAAAACAGATCCTATATTTTATCAAAGGTACAATAAGTAAAGGATTAATATTTTTCTAAATACACTGACTTTGAATTCTTTTTTTTCTGCAGATACAAATTGGAATATTAAAAAAGAAAACCGTGTTACATAGAGAGAAGAAACGTAAAAGAAGAAATTTTAGTTTTAAAATTTAAATTAATCTTAATTATAAATGTGTATTCTAAAAAATAGGAATATGTTTTAATTAAAAAATAATTAAATAATATTAAAGATTGACCAAAGACTGAATTTTGTTGTACAAGTAGCATTTTTCTTTTTTAATTTGGATAACACACTTCTTTTTATTTTGTAGGAACTCTAAACTCAAAAGGAAGAAATAATGGAAAAAAGTTGACATGTTAGAAGGTAGCGTGGATCACAATAGGAAGATTGTTGGAAAAAAAAAACAGGAACAAAATTTTAATTCAATCTCATTTTCTTTCACACACACAATTTTTTAAAAATATATAATTATAAAAATTTGATAAAAATAATAAAAAAAATTATTTTATTAATATTTTTATATCTTTTTTGTTAAAAAGACATAAATACACTAGTTTAATATCCCAAAACAAAATATTTACGTTCATATTCTATCTGTTAAAATCTCAATGTCTGGTACTAGTAAACAACCTTATATCCAATTTTCTACGTTAAGTACAAAGGGTCAAAATAAGAGTAGCAAGATGATTAAATCACACAAGATCCAAAGTCCGAACAGAAGAATGGCCTTTGACACGCCACAATGCAATATACAAAATGCATAGCCTTTATGATTAATCATGTGAAGGCAAATATATCACAAGATGATTTAAATAGAGTTATATCCTTTAATTTGGTCAGGTATGGTTAGACGAGTGCAAGTCCTACATGGCTGACAAGTATGGTTATAGGGACCTGTTGCTCCGTCGGGCCAGCATTTCATTCCACCTTAGAAAATCTGATTAAAACTTAAGCATGTTAGAACATCTTTATGCTAAGCCAATGGAAATATACAAGAACCACAATTATAGGGAGAGTCAACGGCACTAAGAAGCAGTAATACCTGTTGACTGTTGTATTAGTCAAACAGAAATGGAAAGCATGAGTTTTCAATAACACTCGCACTCCTTTGCCAAAGGCGGAGGTAACGATAATAGCAATATCGATGATGATTGTTGATTAAAGAAATCAAAACAAGGATAATAGCATTGTTTTGAATGTTTGTGGTGTCCAAAATAGATCATTGGTTAGATATGCTCAAGAACCAAGGAGCTAGCCATAGGAAATACAAAGAAGCTACAAAAAGTTCATGTCTCTACACAAAATTGAAGAATAACACACCGTCAAACATTAAAAAGTAATCAATAAAAAAAAAAGATCAAATTGTATCTCCCACTTTCATGATATATTTCTCTGTACAACTATCTCATCAATCAGAAATGAGTTTGGAGGGTCATATACCCTTACATGTGTTTAAAAATTTTGGTTTAGAGGATGAAAGGGCATACTCTTTTATGTATTTTACAATAACATATTAAGGGCATGAAATTTATAAACAAGATCTATTGTGAAACATAATGCAATGCCAATCCTTTCCATAGATCAATAAATATGCTAAAAATAATTTAAATTATAAAGTAGAACTTAAGAGTTGTGAAGATTACCAATCATTTTGCATGGCAGATATCACTGCAATATTTGACGGAGGCAAAACCTTGGAAATAATTGCGATAAAGAAGTACAAGATAAAGTAAAGAAAGCCAATTGACACGAATAACCATCCCCAAACTTTTCTCTCGTCATATGCAGCCATGTGGCATAACCTCCAAGAACTGAAACTCAAGGAACCAAGTACATGCCAACCTTGACCAGAATCAATGCACCTAAATTATAAAGCAAAATAATTAGTGCATCAAATTATAAATCAATAATATAAATTTATCAATTGCAAATTCACTTCTTTTTATATAATACTTTGAACACTATAGATATAAAACCAAACCAAACAAAATTCTGCGGACCTTGTCAAAATCATCCTAGACAAGTCACAATTGAATTTCAAAAGCAAAATCCTAGAATCACCACCATTTTTTAACAAAGAATTAAAAACACTTTTGAAAACAATGACTCTGACAACAACATTCACTCTATGAATCTGTCCATTCCCAAAGGACGAAAAAATTAATCAAATATCAGCATTTCAAAAAAATCAATAGGACATTATTCTGCATTACACTGTTCAGGTTTCAATAAAAAATTACAAATTTTCAGATCACAAAATTCTGTAAACCCGTGCCTGTGCATGAAGTTAAACTTTAACTTAACGGAAAGAGGGTAAAATCATTTGATTTTAATAGTGAAAAATGGTGTGACTTTCTTTTGAAACTTGAAAGGAACTGGAATTGTGTGATTTTGAACTTTTTTTTGCTGAAGTTACACATTCAAAAGCAAGTGCTTCCAAAGACGAAATATTACACAGTACAAATATTGCCTTTTAAAGAAACTAATACTAACCAAGAATGAATTTAAATCTTGGATGTGAGTAAACCTGTTATCTAAAGAAAAAGATAATGCAGAATTTTGATTTTTCACACATTTATGAATAAAATGTGTCCTGCCAAATGTAACATGAGATGTATGACTCACCTAAACCAAAAAATCACCCAAGTAGTGAACATGCCAGCAATAACCTGAAGAGAACTTCTAAATTCAAAGCCAAATATAAAATCCAATCCAAGATTAACAAAATCACTTACTCTAAATGCAAAATAAGTTAACACAATTTAATTAACCACACATGTGATTTATTTGAGAATGTTGGGATATACTCTGTAATTATTTAGTGTTAGAGAGGGTGCATTATTGCCTGCGCCTGTCTAATTGGGTTTAACGGAACACCTGGTAGGGACTGATATAGGGTGAGTTTGGAAAACACGTTGGAAGGGAAAAAGTACGTTTAGACTTCTTGAAAGCTTCAACTTTTGGTTTGGCAAATTTATTTTTTATGAACGCAGAAGTGATTCTGCTACCAAAACCAACGTTTACAAGAAGCAACTATTTTTAGCTTCTGCGTTTTATATTTAATTTTTTTATTATTTTTAGTACTCTCTTTTATAATTGTAATTCTCATATACTATATTTTAGTGTAATTTTTTATAACATAGATTATGATTCTATTAAAAAAATAAATTAAATAAAAAATTAATCATAGATAATAATAAAATCATAAACGTTAGATTCCAAATTAATATTAAGAATAAGATTATTGAGAGTACTAGAATAAAAGTACGATGTAAAAAAATACTAAAATAACATTCTTAGTTAATACTTAAAAAAATGTAACATATTTGATTATATATATATATATATATATATATATCTAAAATTTATATTGTTTTATTTTTATTTAAAAATATATTTTATCTATTTTTATATGTTATTTTTATTTTAGTAAGTAAATATTAATTTTATTATAAAATTAATTAATAAGATTTATTTAAATATCTAAATTAAAATTATAGGATAATATAAAAAAATTATTTAAGTTGAGGTCTATTTTAGTAATTTTTTATCTAAAAGTGATTTTAAATGGTATAAGCCAAACAACATTTATTTTACTAGAATCAATTTTGATACAAAAATTACCAAACATAAATCACTTTAACACAAACTTACTTTTTATCAAAATTAAGTTTGCAAAATCAATTTTATACAAACTCCCGTTTACAAACTGTAATCCAAACACACACATAGTCTGATATAGGTTTATTGGTTTATCATGAAATTGCGTTGGAGCCATGAAAGTTTCACATTTTGGAAAAGGCACATTATAGTATTTCCTAATAATTTAATAAATGATTGGACTCGCCCCCAAACATATTGCGACCTGAGATGTTGCATTGAGCTGAATATGTAATTTATCATTAGGATCGGTCCAATTTATTGTTATTAAGAATGTTTGTTGAACTTTTTTTTAAATATTTGATAAAAAAAACGAATGTTGTGCAGAGCCCACAAAAAGACCATTTAAAACAGTTTATTTATTTTTATACCGCATAACAAATATATTGACACCAACAAAAATTAAATTAACAAATATATAAATCATATATACACCGTCCGTATGAAGCGCTCCATTAACCTAAAACGCACTGTTGGAGAGACTGCAACCTGCAGTTCCCTTAGGTAGCGTTTATTTTGAGGTATTGAGACAGAGACTGAGAGACTGAAATTCAGTATCGTGTTTGTTAATTCAGAGACTGGTACTAAAATTTCTGTTTCTGTCTCTAAAATTTCAGTATTTCAGTACCTCCAAAAATTAGAGACACAGGGGACTGAAATTTTTAAAAATAGAGACTAAAACTTTAATAATATTTTATACCTAAAATACTTTCATTTCAATTAATTAATTCCAATTTTATCCTTTATGCAAATTAAATTAGAGTTTCATTCTTGTTTCAATTCTTGTCTCCCATTTTGCACCAAACAGAATACTGAGATTTATTTCAATTCCTGTTTTTTAGTCTCTGTCTCTCAGTCTCAGTCTTTCCGTCTCTGTCTCTCCACCAAACGCTACCTTATAGTCTTATACCAAAATGGGTGAACAAAATTTTATTGGCACTCGTTTAAAAAAAATAATCTATTGAGTGATGATGTTATAAATCTATATACAGTTATATATTAAGTTATTAATAATAGAGAAGCCAAGATATTTTCTTGTTAAATTGAATTAATTTTATTTGACTTATTGTATTATTAAAGTATAGAACTAATATCTTTTGGTTAACAATACTAACTAATGGATACACATGTTAGAGAATCATTAGAAAATTATTTTAGATCAGTTAGTATCGCTTATATTTATATAGTATATCTGTATATTAATTGTAGGATTCTATACTTTTATTACTTTAATTTTTCTGGCACCTATATATACTCCTTATACATTGTACTTTTGATCAACTTGAATAATACATAAAATACGTTTCTCAAATTTCTCTCTTGTTTCTAACATGGTATCAAGAGTTTAGGTTTTTTTTTTTTTTCTTTCAGAAACACTTGGTTTCTAACTCCTTTATCTTGTTTCACCAGCAGTATTTTGTGCTCAGTTTTCGACTTCCTCCCGACGCCTTAGTTTGTCATCGCCGCCACCCTCGCCTTCTTCTCGTTGCAAGCTTTCCAACGCTGCCACACTCGTTGCCTGTTGCCGCCAGACGCTCCTTCACGCGCCGCCAAAAGGCCGATCACCGCTTCAGTCAATTTTTTGTTTATAAGTTTTTGTTTCTTTTCCTTCTCCAAGCAGCCTCTTTCGTCCTCATTTTGCTCGCCTTCCCAATTTTTTTATTTATCATAGATCATATCATTGTATTCATCTCATCTTCACAAGTATAAAGAGCTCTGCCACGCCGCCAGAAACATCAGCATGCCCCTCCACGCGCCGCCAGAACATCGCTGGCCGCACCCATTCTTCTCTGCCCAGAAACTTCAGCAGCCGTTGGATCTTCGCGCAGATCGCACGCTCCGCAAGCCTCCACGTGTCACGTCGTTAGCCTCCAGCAACTCGCCCCGCATTCTACTCGGCCCGACCCGCATCCAGCTCAGCGCCAGCGTGCCTCCTCTCTCCAGTCAGACGCCGCCACGTGTCATCGTTTTGCTGATGTGGAGCCGACGCGGAACTGATGTGTCACTGATGTGGCAGACAATTGGGACCCTCTCTAAGATTTTTTGGTGAGTTGTTTCCGATTTTGTCCTCCGTTTTCTCGTTTTCGACTCCCAAGTTACAGTTTTTTCTCCTCTCTGTGATCTTTGTATCTGCTATTATGAAAAAGTCAGCTGTTTTTGCTACCACACACAGAAAGGATAAATTCTGTCAAAATTGTAACTGTTTTGGACACCTCTTCTCTGTCTGTCCCTCTATTGAATGTCACACATGCCACCAGAAAGGTCATATTAGCTACCATTGTTCACAACTGTTTTGCCATTATTGCAAGCTCTCGGGACATTTGATTACTACCTGTCCTACTCGCTCACCATGTCCTGAGCCTGCTTCTGCTGTTGATGCTACTCTTGAATCTACCACCTCTGCTCACTCTCAACCCATCTCCTGTCTCTCTATCTGATATTGCGTCTCTTCTTCATAATCTTCTCTCCCTTTCTGGTAATACCCCTGCTGCTCTTTCGACTCCTCCAGGTAAATTCTAAATGGTATTTTGACTCGGGATGCTTTAATCACATGTCTTCATTGCGTAATCTCTTCTTGTCTATGTCTACCACTACAAATGCACCTTTTGTCAATACTGCTAATGGTTCCCTCTTGCACGCAACACACAAGGGTTCTATCTCCCAGTCGACTCTTGATCTTCCTGATACTTATTTTATTCCCAACTTAAACTTTAATCTTATTTCTGTTGGTCAACTTGTTGATATGGGTTTTGATGTCATCTTTTCTATCTCTGGTTGTCGTGTACAGGATCGTCGGACAGGACAAGTCATCGGGACTGGACGTAAGGTTGGAAGATTGTTTGAAGTCGAGAATCTTCATATTCCTCCTGTACCAAATCTCTATGTTGCTTCTTCTCCATCTACCCTTCACTTATGGCATCAACGTCTTGCCCACAACTCCTTAGGAAAATTGCATCCTCTTGTGTCTCAAGGTGTTTTGGGTCAGGTTCTTAATGAATCTTTTGATTGAATTTCTTGTCAAACTGCCAAACAACCTGCTTTATATTTTCACAATAATTCCTCTCTTACTTGCTTTCCTTTTGATCTCATTCACTCTGATGTTTGGGGTCCCGCTCCCACCACTTCTATAGGATGAGCTCGATACTTTGTTATTTTCATTGATGATTATTCATGCTTTACTTGGGTTTATTTGATGACCAATCGCCATGAATTACCTCAGATTTATATTAACTTTGCCACTATGGTTAAAACTCATTTTCCAAGGTCATTAAGGTTTTTCGCCGTGATAATGCTATGGAATACCGTGATTCCAAACTCTTAACCTTTCTTGCAGAACAGGGTATCTTGTCTGAGTTTTCTTACCCTAGTATGTCTCAACAAAATGACCGAGCTGAACGCAAACACCGTCATATTCTTGACTCTGTTCGTGCAATGCTTCTTTCTTCTTCGTGTCCTGAGCGTACTTGGGGTGAAGCTGTTCTTGCTGTTGTTCATGTTATCAATAGACTCCCTTCTTTTGTTCTTGGTAATGTTACTCCCTTTGAGCGTCTTTATCATACCTCCCCATATTATAGTTCTCTTCGAGTTTTTGGTTGTGTCTGTTTTGTTCTTCTTCAGCCTCATGAACATAGTAAACTTGAACCTCGGGCTTGTATGTGTTGTTTCCTTGGTTATGGCACTGAACACAAGGGTTATCGTTGTTGGGATCCTCTCTCTAAACGTATTTGTATATCTCGTCATGTTGTCTTCTGGGAGCATCACATGTTTTTTCGGTTCTCCTCCTTTGAGTCTATTCTTCTTACTCAGTCACCTTTTTTCACTAACCCCAATATTGATCTTTTTCCTAGTGATGATTTTATAGGTTCTATCTTGAGTCACCCTCCACAGCCTCCTGTTCTTCTGCCTTCTCCATCTCCCGATGATTCCGGACCGGACGACGCTCCTACTCCTATCGTCATGCCTCGTCCTTCTACTCGCTGTTCCAGGGTGAGAAATCCACCTCCTCATCTTCTTGATTATCATTGTTTTTCTACTATTTTTCATCAACATGAACCTAAGTCATTCAGAGAAGCCCCACAAATCCAAATTGGCAACAAGCAATGCAGGAAGAAATACAGGCACTTGAAAAAGCACACACCTGGGACTTGGTTGATCTCCTTCTAATCAAGAAGTTGTGGGAAGCAGATGGGTATACAAGATCAAGACTCGCTCTGATGGTTCTATTGACCATTATAAGGCATGATTGGTAGCTCAGGGTTGTACGCAAGAGTATGATATTGACTATGAAGAGACTTTTGCTCCTGTTGCTCGTCTCACATCTGTTCGAGCTCTTCTTGCCATTGCTGCGGTAAAAAAATGGTCTTTCAGTCAGATAGATGTAAAGAATGCATTTCTTAATGGAGATTTGAAATAGAAGGTCTATATGAAACCCCCTCCGGGCTATCCTTGTCCTTCTGGCAAAGTTTGTCTCATTCGCAAGGCACTCTATGGGCTTAAGCAAGCTCCTCGTAAATGGTTTGACAAGTTTAGCACTACCATATGCAGTCTTGGCTTTACTTGCAGTCCTCATGAGAATACTCTCTTTATTCGTAAAAGTGAACGTGGAGTTGTTCTTCTACTTTTGTATGTTGATGATTACCGATAGTTGCACTCAATCTACTCCTCTTGAGCCTAATGTTCGATTTACTCCTATGAATGGCACTGTTTTGGATAATCCTACTCTCTATCGACAGCTAATTGGAGGACTCGTCTACTTAACTGTCACCCGACCAGACATCGCCTATCTAGTTCATGTACTTAGTCAGTTCTTGTCAGCTCCTCGTACTACTCACTATGCGGCAGTTCTTCGCATTTTCTTCGCTACATCAAAGGCACTCTATTTCATGGCCTTTATTTTTCTGCCCATTTCTCTTTGTCCCTTCAGGCATACTCTGATGCTGATTGGGCTGGTAATCCCACTGATTGTCATTCTACTGCTGGTTACTGTTTGTTTCTTGGCAACGCTCTCATTTCTTGGTGTGCTAAGAAGCAAACGTTCACTACTCGATCAAGCACAGAAGCTGAGTACCGTGCTCTCGCTGACACCACTGTTGAGGTTATCTCGATTCGTTAGCTTCTTGAAGATTTGGGTGCTCCTCAGTCGTCCCCTACTGATATTTTTTGTGACAACCACAGTGCTATTCAAATTGCCCATAATGATGTCTTTCATGAACGCACCAAACACATTGAGATTGATTGTCACTTTGTTCGGCAACGTATCCTTATTGATGATGTTTGTCTCATTGCTGTTGGAACACTGGATTAGACTGCTGATATCTTCACGAAAGCTCATCACCCGACTCGTTTCCGGACTTTGTTATCCAAACTCAAGATGGTATCTTTAACTCCCACTTGAGTTTGAGGGGGATGTTAGAGAATCATTAGAGAATCATTTTAGATCAGTTAGTATCGTTTATATTTATATAGCATATCTATATATTAATCGTAGGATTTTATACTTTTATTACTTTGATTCTTCTGGTACCAATATATACTCCTTGTACATTGTACTTTTGATCAACTTGAATAATACACAAAACACTTTTCTCAGATTTTTCTCTTATTTCTAACATACAAATGATCTTTTTGTAAGCTTTCTAATAATCAATAATTGCATAGATCTTGTTCGTAAATATTTTTGTTACATTGAATAAATTGATATTATTTATATTTATTTAACTTGTATTTTATAAATTGAGTGTATGGTTTATGACAATGTAAAATATGTTAAAATTTTAAGTTTTTCTAAAAATTATATTTAATTTGAAAACACTTTTTAACATGGAACACATCAATATTAGTTTAAGTCTTCTATAAGTTGTAATTATATATAATCAACTCATTCATTTATCAAATGCAAAGAAAGTATATGATTTAAGAATAATAGGGGTGTCCATGGATCGGATCGTATCTGCAGATTCGCGGTAAATATCCGCATCCAATCCAAAAATTGTGGATACAATCCGATTCGCAAATTGATCGGATCGGATCGAGGATATCTGCTCTACATCCGTGGATCCGCAGATCCGCACTATAATAATTAAAAAATAAATAAATATATATATGTTTGGTATTATATTTACTTGTTTGTATGTTTTAGTTAGTAATTATTATTCATATATTGTATTATTTTATTTTTATTATGTAGAAAGATTTTGAGTAAAAATATTTTAGAAATAAATAAGTTTAAAAGTATGAAAGAAATATTTTTATCGAATTTTTTTACATAGAAATATGATTAAAAAAAGAAGGTTTAATTATGCGGATATATCCAATATCCGATCCGATCCGATCCGCAAATATGCGGATCGGATTGGATCCGGCACTAAAAAGTGCGGATATCATATCCGATCCGATCCGATGGAAATTGTGCGGATCAGATCGAATTTTCGGCCATATCCGATCCGATCCAATCCGCGGACACCCTTAAAGAATAAGGTTAAATTTAGGTTTAGAATTTAAACCTGATTTGTTAAATTTTTTTTGAGTAAATAGCCAAAATCGTCCTTAAAAGATACCCCGATCTTCATTTTGGTCCTCGAAAGATAAAGTTAATCGAAATCGTCCTCAAAAGATACACGATTGGTCACGTTAGTTCTTCCGTCAGTTGGATGATGACGTGTCACGTTAAGTGCCACGAGGCATATGATGACGTGGGGGTTAATGCCACGTGTCACAAGATGATTGGTTGACGTGTCAGGTCAGTAACACGTGACACTTGACATGTAAAAAAGTTATTTATAATCAAAATAGTCCTTAAAAGTTTAGACGTAAGTCATTTTCATCCCTGAAATTTTAAAAATTAATCAAATTAGTCCTTATATAATTTTTTTTTATTTTTTCTTGATAATATTAAATTTAAAATATTTTTTGATACTATTAATTTTAATAGAAATATAATTAACAATCAAAAAATTAGTAATTGTATCTTTTCTTCTTAAAAATTTTTTCAATAAAATTATCTCTCTCCTTTAATTCTTGTCAAAATCTCTCTTATTCTTTTCTATTCTAAAACCTTTTTCTTACATTATTACATTTTGCTGGAATATATATATATATATATACTCAAAATTGAAATATAGGTATTTGTTAACCTAAACAAAGTTATATGCTCAAAATCAAAATTTATGTATGTTAACCTAAATAAAATTAATACCGTAATGAAAAAAAAAGATGTATAAATTTTTATTAACTTTGTTTACGTTAACATACATAAATTTTGATTTTGAGCATATAACTTTGTTTAGGTTAACAAATAGATACATTTCAATTTTGAGTATATATATATATATATATTCCAGCAAAATGTAATAATGTAAGAAAAATGTTTTAGAATAGAAAAGAATAAGAGAGATTTTGACAAGAATTAAAGGAGAGAGATAATTTTATTGAAAAAATTTTTAAGAAGAAAAGATACAATTTCTAATTTTTTATTTATCAATTACATTTCTATTAAAATTAGTAGTATCAAAAAATATTTTAAATTTAATATTATCAAGAAAAAATAAAAAAAATTATATAAGGACTAATTTGATTAATTTTTAAAATTTCAGGGATGAAAATGACTTAAGTCTAAACTTTCAAGAACTATTTTGATTATAAATAATTTTTTTACATGTCAAGTACCACGTGGCATGTCACGTGTCACTGATCTAACACGTGGTATGCCAGGTGTCACTGAGCTGACACGTCAACCAATCATCTTGTGACACGTGGCATTAGCCCCCACGTCATCATCCAATTGACGGAAGGACTAACGTGACCAATAGTGTATCTTTCGGGGACGATTTCGACTAACTTTATCTTTCGAGGACCAAAATAAAAATCGGAATATCTTTCAGGGACGATTTTTGCTATTTACTCAATTTTTTTATTTAAGAAATTAAAGTCGTTATTATTTATCTTATTATATTAAGAATTATTATCGAGACTTTTGACTTTGAAAAGATACATATAAGATATAGCCCTCCGTGTGACATAAGAAACATGAGCTCAAACTGTAACAGTCCAGACCATCCGCTAGCACGATATTATCCGCTTTAGCACATAAAGCCTCACTGTTTTGCCTTTGATGATAGGGATGATAGCCGAAACGTCCCACACTCACTCGTCAAAACGCGTCATGCTACATGCTAGGGAGAGGTATCCACACCCTTATAAGACATGCTTCGTTCCCTCGCTGGCACATCGATTCGGGTTCCGACTCTGATATTATCTGTAACAGTCCAGACCACCCGCTAGCACGATATTGTCCGCTTTAGCACATAAGGCCTCACGGTTTTGCCTTTAACGATAGGGATGATAGTCGAAACCCCCCATACTCATTCGTCAAAACGCGTCATATTATGGAGAGGTATCCATATCCCTATAAGGCATGCTTCGTTCCCCTCCCCAACCGATGTGGGACCTTACATTTTCGGTCTTTTCTTTAAATCTGGTCTAATTCGAGGATCTTTGATGCACTGTTAGAAAACTGGTACCTGCAAAAGAGGAGTTAGTTTCACTCACAGACCATTAAAATCGAACCACATTCGATTTGCTAAAAATCACGAAATAGTATGCCATATCACTAATTCCACCTCAAATCAAACAATTGATATAATAATAAATTACTTATAATTGATTTAATTTAATCACTCAAACAAAACAAATTGAGAAATAAAAAAGAAACTATGATAGCTTCATAGTTAAGTGACCAAAAATTTAATTTGATATATATGAATTAACTAAATCAATTAGTATGATATATGAAATCAATTAGTTGTATAATTTATTTATTACAATTGATTTAATTTAATAATTAAAAAAATAAACTAAAATTTTTTTTTCAATAACATGCCACGATAATTTTATTATTAAGTATATATTCTTAAATTTTATTTTATTTTAATTTTATCCTAAAAATTTTCGATTTGCATCAAATATAGTTTTAACGGCTAATTTTTTTAAAAATTTAAGACCAATTCAACAATCATTTTATGAGAACAACTTTCAACACAAATAAATCAAGCATAATTCTTATGCATTATTGTTCAGTTGGTCTTAAATTTTTTGAAAATTTAGCTGTCGATGGTATATTTGATACAAATAAAAAGCTTTTGGAACAAAATTAAAACAAAATAAAAGTTAGGAGTATTTTTAAATTTTTGCCAAATTTCAAAAACAAAAAATATATTTTATTCTTTTTAAAATATCTTTTATTATATATAATTTATAAAATAAAATATTTTGTTATTTATTATCTTGAAACTTTATAACTTTATTATTATTACTATATCTATATAAGAAAACGGGGAATTAGTTCCTATTAATATACTAATTTTAATTATGCAAATAACAATTTTTTTTGAAATTATTGTTATTCCCCCACTCTATCCCTCTTTATTATGATTATTAAAGTATTTCAATAGACGAGTATTTACTTAAAAAAATTCTCCAAATTAGACCTAGGCGAGTATTTCAATAGACGAGTATTTTTTTTGAATGAGTAGTGAGTAGGTGTTGTGGAATGAATATTTGGAAGTGGAGGGAGGGGATAGAGCGGGGCGGAAAACACACACTACATTTACTTTGTCATTTGACAGATAATAAACATGTACCACCAAATCCAATCAAATGATGCCTCTTATTCGCTGCTACAATTTCTTTTTGCACTTTCCAGCTTTTCAATTGCTTCACTCATCCTCTCAAATTGCTCAGGGACTACCAATCACGCCATATTATTGCATACGTAAAGAAATATCTAAATTCTTGATACTTACTTTAAATAGAATAGTAAATTAATTATTAAGCCAACTTAAATTAATTATTTTTATTTGTTCATTTTATTTGAATTGAACAAAAAAAACTATGACTTAATAAGGTAGCATAAAAGTGGATGGTCATATCTCTAACTTTGTATACCGCCATTTTTACATAATTGCGTATTAAAATAAAATAATTTTGATCAAATTAAAGTTATAAGCATCCCCAAAAAAATAATAAAATTAAAAAAAGTAACTTTTGTTAAAATTTATTACAAAATTATTTACTAAAATGCTCTTATTTAACAAGTAATTTATTATGTAAATATTTTATTATCAGAAGAGTAAAAGTAGAAAATGACACTAGATTAATAT
>NC_029792.2:11878625-11885311 GCF_000816755.2 Arachis ipaensis
CACTAGATCAATATTTGTATATTTATATTTTTTTAATAAAGTAATTAATTATTAAAATAATCAATATTTTTAAGAATTAAACATTTTCTGTCCTACTAAAATATTTGTATTTTGCTTTTAGTTTTTATAAAATTATTTTTTAGCCTAATTTCCAATAAAATTAAAAAATAACCTATTTTAATCGTTATTATTATTATTTTATTTCATTAAGCATTTATGATAAATGTTAAATCACTTAAATGTTGATATGACACTCTTGTTCTAATAGCATTTCAATTTGTCGCATCAACAATTAAGACTTGATAAAAATAAAGTTAAAACTTAATCAAGAAGGTTTTTTTGGTAACTATTTTAATGTTTCACATCTGAACAATCAATACTGTTTCTAAACATAAATAAATATATAAATAAAATATGTACTTATATGAAAGGAGAATAAAACCATGTATATAAAATTTTACATAATTAGAATAACTTTTTTTTAAGTAACTCATGAAAATTAATAGTTAATTTTGCATATCTATAACTTCTTTTTTACTTCAATGAAGTAAAAATCTAAATTTATTAGATTGTTTTAAATTGAAATTTATTACACTATTTTTATAAATTGATATATGTTATTATTTCTCCATAAATGGTATTACCTTATTTAATTTTGTATATATATAACCTTTTTTTATTTCAATAAAGTAAAAATTTAAATTTATTAGATTGTTTTAAATTAAAATTTATTACACTATTTTTATAAATTGATATATGTTATTATTTCTCCATAAATGGTATTACCTGTCATCATTTACTAAATAAAATTTGCAAACATAAAAACTTAAGGGAAGATTAAATTAAATTTTGTTAGGCAAATACAACTTCCTTGGCGCAAAACAACACAAGGCAATTGCATACCAAAAAGCCAAAAACTCTTCCATATATCTTTTGATTTGAAAAGGCGTTTGTACAGCAGCTTTTTTATTTTATCGAAGTATCATCAGTTAGTGGGAGGTTTGCACAACAAACTGGATATAATTAAAAAGGGGCCTTCTAGTGTACAGATGTAGGTGTACAGATTTTTTGTTTTTTGTGGTTGTTAAAAGCGTATCACTAAAAGTGTTGCTTAAAGCGAAAGTGTTATCCTTAATCGTTAACTTGGCTCTGATACCAATTTCACTATTCATATTTTTTTTCGAATAATTTGTATAAATTTGAAATAATTTGCAAACAATTTCACTATTCATAAAAATGTTGACCATTTCTACTATTACTAATATTTATAATTCTGATTTCATTTTTATAGTTTTTCAATCTTGTTTTAATTTATAATATTTTTTTTGCATAAATTTTTGTATATAAAATTCTTTATCTGTTTGTCTTTTTCTTTAATATAATTTCTCAAATCTTCAAAAACTTCTTTTATTTCTACACTTTCTGTTGTTTCTAAATATCTTTTTAATTTTTCAATATCATTCTCCATTTTTTCTTTCAACAGCTTTAATTCTTTTAGGTTATAATATGGTTTTTCAGGCATTTATAAGTTTTTTAAGTTTAACTCCAACTTGTTTATATTTATTCTTATTTCTATCCTTTTTATTATAAGGTCATCAATTTCGATCTGAAGATTATTTAATTCCCTTTTATACTCCTTTATTTTACTTTTTAATTTTTTCGCTCTTTTTCTTTTTATTTTATTTTCTGGTCTTTCAATCTTTGTATGCTTCATTATTTATTTTAAAATTTCTGCAAATTCTATCATCGCTTCATCATTATTTTCTAGAGATTTTATTAATTTTTCTAGAGATTTTATTAATTTTTCTAGCTCTTCAACTTCTTTATTTATCAAAGCTATTTCAAGTTCTCCATTGGCAGATTTTATCTTTATAGGAGCTTCAAGTTGAATTTTTCCATAGTATATTATATTTTTTCTATTAAAAACTTCTTTTAAAAGATTTTGTTTATTAAAATTTTTATTTTATTTGAGATTTAATTCTGTTTTTAGAACAGCCTGCTTTTCATTATCTAATAAAGCAGTTAATCTATAATAATCAGATTCTTCTGCTAATTCTAAACTTTCTAAATAATTCATAATTGAAAGACTATGATGAAAATGTACCTTTCTGGAGAAAAACTTCCTTTATTTAGTATATTTTACATTAAGGTATTTTTATCTTCAGAGGGGAGATTGTAGATACTAACTCCAGAGGGGAGTTTAGAATTATTTTTCCTAAGGGAATTCTTTCTCAGACTATAGAATCGCCTTGACAGCTCCCTCCTTGCTCTCCTAGCATACGAGTACTCTTAGCCTCCTGCTTTCTATTGTCTGATACTTCTATAATTGCCTAAGCAACCTATTTATAATAGTTGGGTTTGATGGACAATTCCCATCCTTACCCTTCTTATGACGTCATTGCTTACGTCATTGTTTGTTCTTTTGCACCAGCTACATTGTTGGTACTCTATGACCTAAGTGCTTACGTCACTATGCAATAATGTTGAGAGATGCTTCAGATGCACTGTCCTCCTCTTTTATCATGTGACCCTCAGATGCATTGTCTCCTTCCTTCATCATGTGAGTTGATTCCGTTTCATTATTGCTTTCTTCAGATATCTTTGAGGCACATAGCTGGCACTTGTGGTCTTCTCTGTCTTTTATCAAATAGCAGAGATTCCTTTTTATCCCTTCAGGGAGCTTTTCTAAAAGTCCAGATAAGTTGTAAAATGCTGATTCAAATTCCACCAAGAGTCTCATCTCTCTTTCTTCAATTTCATTTCTTTTACTGGACACAAGTAGAGTATTTCTACTTTTATAATTAATCCTTGTGTGAGATTCCTTCGTTATTTTTTGAGTTCTTTCAAAGACCCTTGCTAATGTGCTGTCTAACCTTCCTTCATGACTGTAAATCGTTAAATCTTGAATCTGATCAATTGGTTGAAAATTTCCTGGGAAGACGGACATGGATATTACTTGGTGATTGGATTTGTGTCCTTATTTGCTGACAATGCTTGCATTTTTCGAGTTCTTGCTCATATTTTTGAATTTCTTGATCTAATACGTTGTAGACGAACTCCATTCTCTTGTTAATGTATCTGCAATAACATTTTTGTCACCCTTAATATATTCAATTTTTATTGGATATTGTAACAAAAATAATTGCCATCATACCAATCGTCCATGATTATAATCAACTTTTAAATTATATCGTATGAAACCTGTTAGCTAACTTGAATCTGTCCTTAATGTAAATTCTCTGGGTAGTAAATCAATTTTCCATTTCTTAAGAGATTTAATTGCTGCTAGAGTTTCCTTTTCATGAGTGGTATATCTCTGTTCTGTTGGAGCAAAATTCTCTGAAATATACCTGCAAAGTAATTCCTTTGGGAAATTTTTAGAATCTAGTGATTCTTTTTCTTGTTCCAAACTTTTTATAGCTTTATTAACTTTTAGACATCCTGACCAGGTTCTGTCTGAAGCATCTGTTATGTCTGAAGCATCTGTTTCTACTATTAAGTAGTCATTTTCTTCTGGAATATAAAGTTCTGGAAGTTTTTCACATAATTCTTTAATCCTTTGAATTTGCATACTATCTTTTTCATCCCATTTCCATTCTTTTTTAGTACTTATTTTTGGAAATAAGCTTTTAGTGTATTCTATTATATTCTTTAAAAATCCTTGATCAGAAATATAATTTATACACCCTAAAAATCTTTGTAATTATTTTCTATCTTCTATTTTATTAGGAAATAAATTTACCTTTTCTAGGACATTTGGCTGAAGTTTTAGCTTTCCTTGAGTGGATAGAATTAATCCAAGAAACTCTATTTCTTGTTTTGCTATTCTTGCTTTCTTTTTGCTAAGAACTAATCCTTTTTCTTTACATCTTTCTAAAACTATTAATAGTTTTTGAAGATGATCTTCTCTATCCTGTTTTGTAAAAATTAGTATATCATCAATATACACTAAAATAAATTCATTTAACTCTTTTAGATTTTCTTCCATAAATTTTTGATAAATACCTGGGGCTTGTTTTAATCCGAATGGTAATACATTCCATTCATAGAGCAACACACTTGTTGATTCTTTTGTTGGGTAAGTAAAAGCAGTTAATTTCTTTGTTTTTTCGTCTAAACGAAGTTGCCAATATCCTGATTTTGCATCAAGAGATGAAAACCAAGTTGTTCCTTTGATTTTTTCTAAAATAGAATCTTTTCTTGGAAGTTTATGAGCATCACCAATAGTTGCTTCATTCATATTCTTATAGTTAATAACTATTCTTCGTTTTCCCCTTTTAATTTCATTATTGTTTTCAACATAAAAGGCTGGAGCCGCATGAGGACTTTTACTTAATCTTATAATTCCTTTTTCCAAAAGATCCCTACATTCTAGTGAAAACTCTTCTCTATCTCTTGCGGAATAAGGAATTTTATTTGAAACGTTTATCTCTTTTGTAGGATCTTTTAATTTAATACTTACTAATTCGTTATTTGTATTTTTAATATCTAAAGGATTTTCAGCACAAATTTCATCCAAAAGTTCTTCTATCTTTATTTCAAGATTATTTTTTGGGATATTTATCTGAAAGTATAAATTTAAATAACATGTCTCTAATATAGAAAATATTTTAAATTTTAAGATCTTATCTATAGTAGTAGTCGGTATTTTTATACGTTTTGATTTTTGATTTATTGAAGAATTGTGTGGAGCTTTTAAAACTATATATGTTAATTCTTGAATGAATGGATGATATAGCTTTAAAAAATTATTTCCTATGATAAAATCCATTCCAGAATCTAACATATATATAGATGGAACAATGAACCTATAATTTTGAACAAAAATTTCAACCATCTCTGCTTTTTGGTCAATTTTATGTATTGATTTGTCAGCTATTCTAACTCTTAATGGTTTCTTTAATTTTTTCCAATCAAGTTTTATATTTGAACTAGCAAAGCATTGTGTTGCTCCAGAATCTATAAAAGCATTTATGAACTTTTCTGTTATTTTTATAGTAATAAATGTAGCATTATTACTCAGTCTCTGAGTCTGTTTCCGAGACATATTCAAAAATATAGTCTAAGTTATCATCAGATTCCTCTAAAGGTTCTATGAAACAAGACTTAGCAATTTCTATTTGTTTAGTAAGATCCTTTTTATCCTTCTTTTTCGGATATTCATTTGCATAGTGTCCTTCTTCTTGGCAATACCAACATTTACAATTTTCTTTTTTATTCGGGCAATAGTTATTTCTTTGTCTTTTGTTTTTATTATTATTTTCTTTTCTAAAATATCTCTTTTTTCTCCAGTTTGGATAGTATTTTCTTTTTCTAAATTGATATTTTTTTTTCTTTGAAAATTTTTATTAAGACCATATTTTTGAGGTATCTCTTCATTATCTTGACAGCAAATTCTAATTATATTTGCAAATCTTTTTTGAGTTGCTTCTTGCATACAACGTTCTTTTATTTCCTCTCTTATTGCAGAGGTTGCTCCACCAAAGTTATTTTCAATTGTTCCTCTATTTATTTCTCTTATAAATCTTCCCATTATAAATTCATTAGCAGGATATGGAAGTTTTGTTATATACATACTAAGATAATGATTTTTATCTTCTTCTTTTAATTTGTAATAATGTATTCTATATTCACATATATAAGACTCCACATTACATAGATCATATATCTGAATATTAGCTAAATGATTTTTTGCTTCTTGATATTCTTTATTATAAACTTCTTGTCTATGATCTATAATATTTTTTCCAAAAAATTCTTTATATAGAATCATCATTATATATAATATCTTATCATAAGCTGTAGTTTTTGTTGCTAATTCTTCTATTATTTGGTTTTCTATTGATGTCATATAATCTCTTATAGTTCCTTTAGTATGAAACCCTATGTAATTCCAAATATCTCTTCCAGACAATTCACTAAGTTTTGGATTAGTAAAGGCTTCTAATAAAAAGGAATTCAACCAATTTTCGAAAATTTCTTTTTTGTTCTTTTTACAGTCTAAATCGAGCATTCTTTCTCCTTCCATTTCCTGGATTTTAGGAACATATTTTGATGGTATTTTTGTATATTTTGAATCTTTATTTGTAAACCCTTTTTTAAAAGTATAATTATCAAAACCTGTTTCCCATTTAAATTGAGATTGATTATCCTTAGATGTTCCAGCTTCATTTTTTACTTGTATTGGAATTGCTGGTTCTTCGTCACTTGAATAATCTAGAATGTGTTCTTCATTTTCTATATTTTCAGAATTTACTAATTCTTCTTCTATTTGTAAACCATGTTCCATAATATTATTTTCTTGAGCCATTTTTAATTGTTTAAAAAGCATTGTAACTTCTTCTAATTTTTCTTCAATATTCATAATTTCAATGGTGGTTTTACTTTTAAGTCTGTTATGTTTATTATATTTTGGAATTTTTCTTCTTTGGGATTTTCTTTTTCCTTATTTCTTTGAAATTTTATGGATATTAATATTTCTTCAAGCATATCTACTATAGAATTTAATTGTGGGTTAAGAGTATGATAAAAATGTAGGGAATCATTTCCATGGTAGCATTTTTTAGAAGTCCATGTGAAAAATAAAGATTTTGAGAAAAATTGTTTTGTATTGATTTTAAGAATTCGGTGTCATTACAATTAACATTGGTTAAAATCATTAATTTTTGATCTATTAATTTTGATAA